>NC_140274.1:1404282-1456782 GCF_964030765.1 Micromesistius poutassou | reverse complement strand
GGACCTCATCGAAGCGCCCTGGAGGAGAGAGAGCGTCAGAGGAGGAGCTAACGGCTAACAGCCACAACACAACAGAGGGCGGGGCCAGCTATGACGGGAATCCAGAACAGGGAGAGGTCAGGAATGATGGGCAGCCGGCGGTGGGAGGGAGGACCACAGAGGGCTCTGTGAGCCCAACAAAGAGGGTCTGTCTGGGCCAACAAAGGCCGTCTGGACCCCTGGGCAACGCTGGTCCACGCTGGTCCACACTGGTCCACACTGGCACCATTGTGAGGCCGTCTCAACCCTTGTTTTGTGTGCAATAACTTACACAAAATGTAAACATTGGAATCATGTTGTACGCAAGACTATAGAAATGTGTTTGTTTTATTCCAGAACAAACAGAAAATGACTCCAATCCAGATTGTTATGTACAGTAGGACATCAGTATATAGGAATGATAAAACATTCTGGAGGTGAAGGAAATTAAATTAAATGTCACTGTCTCCAATTTGACCGACATCTCAAAATCATTTGTTTAAGAAAAACGTAATGGAACAAACCTCAACGGTTTGAGCCCATTTAACGAGCCAGCGAGAGGAGAGGAGGCGAGAGGAGAGAGGAGAGAGGAGAGAGGAGAGGAGGAGAGAGGAGAGAGGAGGCGTTCGGCGGGTACCTGCTTGTTTGGAGTCGTTGGGCTTGATGCAGCGCACGTACGACGGCTCCTTAGACATCAGGATCTCCATGAGCTTCGCCAGGCTGGACTTGAACTGGGTGGCGGCCTGGACCGCAGGGACACAGCGGAGAAGGAGAGAGGAGGAGGACGGGTGGAACACCGCACCGGAGGAGGAGAGACACAGGTCAGGAGGAGAGATGAGAGGAGGAGAGACACAGGTCAGGAGGAGAGATGAGAGGAGGAGAGACACAGGTCAGGAGGAGAGATGAGAGGAGGAGAGACACAGGTCAGGAGGAGAGATGAGAGGAGGAGAGACACAGGTCAGGAGGAGAGATGAGAGACACAGGTCAGGAGGAGAGATGAGAGGAGGAGAGACACAGGTCAGGAGGAGAGATGAGGAGCAGAGAGCTGGGACAGCGCTGGTCTTCAGGAGAGAGACTGGGACCCACTCCTCATCTGGGACGGCCCCGTCATGCTCTCGCCCTTCTACATGCGTGTGTTTGTGCCCATGTGGGCGTGTGTGTGCATGAGGGCATTCCTTGGCAAGTCTGTCTCTGTGTGTGTGTGTGTGTGTGTGTGTGTGTGTGTGTGTGTCTGTGTGTGTGTCTGTGTGCGTGCGTGCGTGCGTGCGTGCGTGCGTGCGTGCGTGCGTGCGTGTGTGTCTGTGTGTGTGTGTGTGTGTGTGTGTGTGTGTGTGTGTGTGTGTGTGTGTGTGTGTGTGTGTGTGTGTGTGTGTGTGTGAGACACGGCCCACCAGCAGAATGGAAAATAGCGGCCAGAGAAGAGCCAGTGTTTGTGTGTTGCGGTGCGTAGGGAGGAGCGCGAGGCCCGAGGCGTGGGACAGCTCACCGTGTCCGGACGCTTCTTGTCCGTCAGCTCCTCCCGGTCGAAGCACTGGGTGAGGATCTTGTTCTCTGACATGCACATCACCTGAACACACACACACACACACACACACACACTTTATATTATATAGCCACAGCGCCGTTCTCAGTTTTGTGTGAAAAGAGTGTACAAAAAACTAATTGCATTCAAACACAACCTGGAAGGAAATGTTTCATTTTCATACCTCCTTCAGGTTCCTGTACAGTAGGTCGTTATTCTTGTCCAAAAATCCTACAGACAAATGGAACAGTGTACATTTAGAAGTGAGCATTGACCGTGTGGAGCCAGCAGGACGAGGTCTTGAGGAGAAGTTCAACGCATTATCAGAAGGTCACAGAGGATACACACATTCTACCACAGGTACAACAACTCCTCACATCCAAGACCATAAAGCCATCAACTAATTATATTATACCTATTACATGTTGTACGTCCCGGTACTTAATGTACACACTTATTGTATGTTGAGTAAGTACTATAGCTGAGTTATAGTACTTAGCATTGTGTAGCGTCTTATCCTAGCTATCTCTGTTGTGTACGGGGAAAGGGTTAACCTAGTGATGGTTAGTGTATACGGGTCAATGGGTTAACCTAGTGATGGTCAGTGTATACGGGTCAATGGGTTAACCTAGTGATGGTTAGTGTATACAGGGAATGGGTTTACCTAGTGATGGTTAGTGTATACGGGGAATGGGTTAACCTAGTGATGGTTAGTGTATACAGGGAATGGGTTTACCTAGTGATGGTTAGTGTATACGGGGAACGGGTTAACCTAGTGATGGTTAGTGTATACGGGGAACGGGTTAACCTAGTGATGGTTAGTGCTTGGTACTTGGTTCTATGAACATCCTTACTGTACCCACAGAGATATATTGTTGTTTCTCCTTCTTCTGACAAATGTACTAATGTGACATCTGCTGTTTAACGACGCCTCTCCAGTAACTGACCAGAGTTAAACCTGGTCACAACCTGACACCTCTCCAGTAACTGACCAGAGTTAAACCTGGTCACAACCTGACACCTCTCCAGTAACTGACCAGAGTTAAACCTGGTCACAACCTGACACCTCTCCAGTAACTGACCAGAGTTAAACCTGGTCACAACCTGACACCTCTCCAGTAACTGACCAGAGTTAAACCTGGTCACAACCTGACACCTCTCCAGTAACTGACCAGAGTTAAACCTGGTCACAACCTGACACCTCTCCAGTAACTAACCAGAGTTAAACCTGGTCACAACCTGACACCTCTCCAGTAACTGACCAGAGTTAAACCTGGTCACAACCTGACACCTCTCCAGTAACTAACCAGAGTTAAACCTGGTCACAACCTGACACCTCTCCAGTAACTGACCAGAGTTAAACCTGGTCACAACCTGACACCTCTCCAGTAACTGACCAGAGTTAAACCTGGTCACAACCTGACACCTCTCCAGTAACTGACCAGAGTTAAACCTGGTCACAACCTGACACCTCTCCAGTAACTGACCAGAGTTAAACCTGGTCACAACCTGACTCCTGGTCTCACCGTTGACGTTGTAGTTGACGTCTCCAGCGTAGTGCAGCAGCCGGAACTCCTCCCGGCCCATCAGCTTACGGGTCTTAGTGTCCGCCAGCTTGTGACTGTGGACACACACACACACACACACACACACACACACACACTTACGATTAACTGATTCACAAATGCTTTGTTTTATGAAATGTAGAAATTGACACTGGCTTCCATGGAGCCTTTTCTTCCAGTGTGATGGCAGCGTTACAGTGAGAGCATGGTGTGAACAGGTGCACCTGTTAACGTTAACATCAGGTACAGCTGCATACGCGTCAGTGGACCTTCACTAGGGTATCCATACTGGAGCTTAAAGCAGGGCTAGCCAATCAGATCGTTTCATTGGTGGTAGATGAAATGATCTGATGGGCTGATTGCAGGCCTGGGATGGCCACAGATACACAATCTATTTATTCATTTTAGCTTTTGATTTATGGATTGCTGTAGGAATGAAGAGAATTTCAACAAATCTTCTTCTCAAATAAATGGCCCGCCCCGTGTTTAACCCGTCTGTCTGCCACTCTGAGACCCCCTCCGGGCGGGCGGGGCAGAACGGGGGGTACCTACGTCACAAAGTGGGGGTGACTCCCCACCGTGTCCTCCAGCTTCTCCAGGAAGGTGATGTCACTGGCGTCCCCGGGCCGCAGGCACTCCTCGTCCTGTCAGACAGACAGGTCATCATGTTGAACCACCAGCCCTCTCTGTGCCATATAGGCTACGAGCGGACCAATCACAGCCAGAGACAGGAAGAAATTCATATCTAACCGGATTCTGTTGAGCCATACTCAGACATCAGCTAAAGTGTAGTGAGACCATGGAGACAGAGATAGGACGGAGACGCTGCACACCAGAATGGAGATGATGCCTTTGAACTTCTCCTCCACCAGATCACAGATGATCTTGTTGTTGAAGTATTGGACCGGCTCCCACTGCAAAACAACAGGTGATCCCAGTCAGTGTCCCAGTGTTCAACAAATCAGTAATGCAATAACCAATTCAACCCATTGTTTTACTCCACTAGTAGTAGGCCCGTATTGCACGCACGCACGCACACACACACACACCTTGTACAGAGTTTCCAGAACACAGTTTTGATAGATTAGTAGTACAGGGCGTTGCACATATTTGAATATGTGCATGTGTGGAATCTGTGTGTGTGTGATAAAAGCACGCATCCATCCACTGTGGACGAGGAGCGACAGCGTAGCGGTTTGAGTTGCTACGGGCTGTTTGATCCAGAACAACAGCGACTAATGCAGCTGTGGTCAGTGTCACCTGAACCAGACCAGCTGCTGGTCCTAGCAGATGAGAGACTGACTTGTTGGATGTCAAACCATCCAAATCATTTACTGAACACACACACACACACACACACACACACACACACACACACACACACACACACACACACACACACACACACACACACACACACACACACACACACACACACACACACACACACACACAGCAAAAGGCTGTGCTAATGTGCGTTGCTCTGGAAACGGCCCTTTGAGAGCCACTCGAGGAGCCAGTAGACGACAGTGGAGTTCATCCACTCACAGCCTCTACATGAGAGTCAAGCCCCACCACACCACATCACAGATGAACGGGTTTGTACTACAGACAGGGCTCGTGGTCTGGCTACAGACACCAACCTCTGTTTGAAGGATCTTGAATGTGTGTTGATTTGTGTTTTTCCCTGTTTAACACCGCAGTAGTGAAAAGCACCTTAAGGACTATCTAAGGACCCTCTTAAGGGCTATCTGATGGACGACGTGAAACAGGAATGTGGGCGTGTCCTCAGGACAGGACGGTGGGAGTGTGTGAGATCCAGTGATTGGCACTCGCCATGACACAGTGAACTCATCCGTACTATCCTTGGTGAGGAAGACATGCAACACGAATGTGTTGGCATGCACAACATTTGAGCCAAACTAAACTATTGATTGGGCATCCTTTAATCAGCCCCACTGTGGCTCAGGCTCATTCCACTGGTCCACTGGTCCACTGGAGCTAAGACAGTCAATCAATCTGTGTTCTTGTATTTCAGCAGGTTTAATAAAAGCCTGAGATCCTCTGTAGGTTTAGGGAGTCACATGATCAGATGATCTACTGCTCTCTGTGTTCAGGTCAGTTGCTGAAGTAAAATGTGAACTACAAGCATTCACAGCAATTGAGTGTGTGTGTGTGTGTGTGTGTGTGTGTGTGTGTGTGTGTGTGTGTGTGTGTGTGTGTGTGTGTGTGTGTGTGTGTGTGTGTGTGTACCGTGCGTGCTTGTGTGTGCGTGTGTGCGTGCAGTAGGCGTGTGTGTGTGTGTGTGCGCGTGCGTGCGTGCGTGTGTGTGTGTGCGTGTGTGTGTACCGTGCATGCTTGTGTGCGTGTGTGTGCGTGCAGTAGGCATGTGTGCGTGCGTGTGTGCGTGCGTGTGTGTGTACCGTGCGTGCTTGTGTGTGTGTGTGTGTGTGTGTGTGCGTGCGGTAGGCGTGTGTGCTGACCGTGATGCCCTCGGCCTCATACTCCTCCTGCTCAGACTTGAGGGTGAGCTCGATGAAGAGCTGCTGCAGCTTCTCGTTGCAGTAGTTGATGCAGAACTGCTCGAAGCTGTGAGAGGAGGAGAGGGCAGAGCGGCTTTTAGAACTGTTTGATTTGAGTACGAATCTTGTGCGGTGGATTCTTAACGTTTTAACATGCAGGACACAGAGTGACAATAAACAGAACCTGGTCAGACCCTGTCTGCTCATCCCCTGGCTCCCCACAGGGCTGTGTGCTTTACCCTTTTTATTCTTCATACCAACATGTGTCAGAGCCAGTATGAAAACAGATGGATTTTAAATACGCGGATGACTCGGTAGTAGCCAGCCTGCTTAGGGGTGGGGAGAGCAGCCATGGACCGGTCATAGAGGACTTTCTCAGAGGGTGTGACGACTCTTCAGATAAATGTGTCCAAAACAAAGGACATGTTCATCGATTTCAGAAGGAAGGCTCTCAGTCAGGAGGACCTCACGATGAAAAGGTCAGACCATTGAACAAGTAACCTCATATGGACATCTTGGGACAGCTGAACATGGGAGCCCTGTACACCAAACAGTCCAGAGGTGAGCTCAGTCCAGTCAGAGTGATGACGTCCTTCACCCGGTGCGTTCAGCGGCTCAGAGCTCCTACAGCAGGAACGCTTGTGTTCATGTGAATCTAATGTTGCAGTGCCACTAGTGGTGCGTCGTTTTCTTGCACAGTCTGATGTCCTGAGCTCCTTTGTGATCCCAGTCTTCTGCTCTGTGTTGTGTTTATGTACTGGGTACGCCGTTGTCTTCGCTGTTTCCTTACTGTGTATGTTAAGTGAACGCCTTTTTCTTGAGCTGCAAATCTAATTGACCCCCGGGTATGAATAAAGCAACCGTGACCTTGAGGACCATGACCACGGCGGGCCCCCCACAACGGTGTTAAAGGGATGTATCATGCTTTTTAGACTTTTCCCTTTGCTTTAGACGGTTATATGAGTTGACATGTTTTACGTCTGCTCAGCTAGAACAATCTAAGTCCTCCCCAGGGGGCGTAGTGGAGAACGCCCTCAATAAGAGCCTCAAATGGCTCGTTTGCGCTCAAGCTTGACTTCTGTGACAGTGTGACGTCAGTGGGCAGTGCAGAAGGCCCGCCTCCCGGCTACCCGCCATGTTACTTCGCGGGGGTCTGAATATTACTTCGACCAATCACAGCATACTCGGGAGGCGGGCCTTAAAGCGACATGATACCAATCTGGACATTTTTGAAAGACGCTGAAATTGGTTTTGCAGAAATAAACAGTGTGAGAATAATAACGGGTATTATAACGGGTATACAGGCATGTGACCCTATTCTAGTAGTACCCCCAAATGCAATCATTAACCCTAAAAAAGCATGAAATCAACAACAACATACAAAGCCCATTGGTGGCAAGATTACACGTAGCAAAAGGAACCCTTCAAAGGTTCTATGGGTCTAAGTATGAGAGCACTTCATGATTTCATGTTTTTAACATAAAGAATCACTTCACCTGTTATACTGGAAGACCTCAAAGCCGTAGATGTCCAGCAGACCAATCACAGAGGAGCTCTTGTTGGATTCGTCCTGAAGTGAACGGAGGCAAAAACATAAGAAAGAAAAAGTTTAAACTAGTTCAACTGTACTCGAACTTTGTTATAAAATGTAATACGATGACGATGAACGCTGCTTAACTTGTAATAGCATACCCGGTCCACAAGAGGGCGCTATGGCTAAAGCAATCAACAACACCACCTAACGACCAGGGGACTCCACTAACTCCAAACAGAAGTGTATTCTTAGTGTACTGTACCTACTGTTGAACTGTAACACCTTTTAAAAAGTATCTCAAGTATTTGGGTTAAACAGGCTATCTCATGCCTGTACTCATTTACCTCCATCTCCATTTGAGCAGTTTAACCAAATCATTGACTTTGCCCTTGACTGCAAATCACTGACTTTGCCCTTGACTGCAAGCATGTATAAATGTGTGTGTGTGTGTGTGTGTGTGTGTGTGTGTGTGTGTGTGTCTATCTGTCTGTGTGTGTGTGTGTGTGTGTGTGTGTGTGTGTGTGTGTGTGTGTGTGTGTGTGTCTCTGTCTGTCTGTCTGTCTGTCTGTGTGTGTGTGTGTGTGTCTCTATCTCTGTCTGTCTGTCTGTCTGTCTGTGTGTGTGTGTGTGTGTGTGTGTCTCTATCGCTGTCTGTCTGTCTGTCTGTCTGTCTGTGTGTGTGTACGTACGTGCGTGCGTGTGTGTGTGCGTGCGTGCGTGCATAATGTGCGTGCGTACCGTGTAGGCCAGTGAGTCGTTGATCTTGTTCACCAGCCAGGTGAAGGTGCGTCCGTACACGGCCTTGGAGAGAGCGTCACGAGCCGCCAGGGCCTGCTCCACGTTCAGAGGGCTCATGAGCTACACCACACACACACACACACACACACACAACACACACACACACACACACACACACACACACACACACACACACACACACACACACACACACACACACACACACACACACAGTGAAGTGAACACATTTCGACCAAAACAAAGAGGCTTTGAACACACAACAAATAACACTTATTTGACCATGAAGACACACACACACACACACACAAACACACACACACACACACACACCTCCTCTCCCTTGGCGATGATCTTCCTGTGCGTGAGGGCCTCTGTCAGCACCGTCCCGCTGACGCCTAGCAACTGGAGAGAGGACCAATCACAACACGTTATCACCTATTACCCAGCGGCCCAGCCCACCCCCACCCCTCCACCAGCTTGCCTAATATATATGTATATATATAAAATAGTTAGTTATCCCTGAGTGGTGATTGGAGGAGACATTACAACCACTACGGAACAGGAAGCAGGAAGCAGGTGGTGGCTCACCCTGGACAGGTACTTGATCTGCGTGTCGGAGGTGATGCAGGCGCTGCCTCCGTCATCCCCACCGTACTGCATGTTGCCCAGGTGGAGCACGCTGGAGATAATGTTCAACAACTCCTGAGAGGGGGAGGGAGAGAGAGAGAGAGAGAGAGAGAGAGACAGGGAGAGAGAGAGAGAGAGAGAGAGAGAGAGAGAGAGAGAGAGAGAGAGAGAGAGAGAGAGAGAGAAATAGAGAGAGAGAGAGAGAGAGGGGGAGAGAGAGAGAGAGAGAGAGAGAGAGAGAGAGAGAGAGACATGGAGCAAGAGAATGAAAGAGAGAGCAAGCACGGAAGAGAGAGAGAGAGAGAGAGAGAGAGAGAGAGAGAGAGAGAGAGAGAGAGAGAGAGAGAGAGAGAGAGAGAGAGAGAGAGAGAGAGAGAGAGAGAGAGAGAGAGAGAGAGAGAGAGAGAGAGGAGAACAGGACTATTGTTTAACAGTTACCAAAAAATAGATTTATTCAGTGGTCACATGACCAATTCTTCATTTTATAAATATTAAGTATACAGAGAGACAGAGCGAGAGGAAGAGTTGGACTTCTAGATTTAAAGAGAAGGGGAGGGAGAGAGATCCAAGACATGAGGACTACGGCGACCGGCAGTACAGTCCAATCAGCACGCACGCACGCACACACGCATGAGCGCACACACGCATGAGCACACACACGCATGAGCACACACACGCATGAGCACACACACGCATGAGCACACGCACACACACACACACACACATACACACACACACACACACACACACACACACACACACGCTTTGATCCACAGTGATCTGGGAACAAGCCTAAGCAGGAGAAAATGTGCGACGGCGCTAGACTTGAAGCCGTTGTAAACATCATGTGTGCACCATGACCAGGCACGCACAACAACACAACACCACAGTGGATATCTCTGCACTTCAACACAACAACAACACAACACCACAACACCACAGCGGATATCTCTGTACTTCAACACAACAACAACACAACACCACAACACCACAGCGGATATCTCTGCACTTCAACACAACAACAACACAACACCACAGCGGATATCTCTGTACTTCAACACAACAACACAACAACACCACAGCGGATATCTCTGCACTTCAACACAACAACAACACAACAACACAACACCACAGCGGATATCTCTGTACTTCAACACAACAACAACACAACAACACAACACCACAGCGGATATCTCTGTACTTCAACACAACAACAACACAACAACACAGCGGATATCTCTGTACTTCAACACAACAACAACAACACAACAACACAACACCACAGCGGATATCTCTGCACTTCAACACAACAACAACACAACAACACAACACCACAGCGGATATCTCTGTACTTCAACACAACAACACAACAACACAACACCACAGCGGATATCTCTGTACTTCAACACAACAACAACACAACAACACAACACCACAGCGGATATCTCTGTACTTCAACACAACAACAACACAACAACACAACACCACAGCGGATATCTCTGTACTTCAACATGCTATGCAAAATAGACAAGTGATCCATCCAAACACCTTCTGAATAAGTAGTACGACTCCAGCCTCACGGCCTGCACACAACCTGCCATGTTCATTCAAACCACTGATGCTAAGAGTGTGTTGTTATACCGTCTACTTAAAGGCTCCTCCCTCTCATAATAACAGTCCCTTCTGCCCCGTGAGTTATGGTTATGTAATGTATGTTATGTTACCACCAGGTGTGAGTGGGATTAGCAGTTACAAGCCGTTTTGAAAATCGGCCTCTTATGACATCACAGGTGGGCGTGTCCACCTAGATGTGTGCTGGATCAGCCTACCAGCCGACCCAGTGGACTGATGCAAACGTTGCTCATCTATCCGTCACACATCTAGGTGGACACACCCACTTGTGATGTCAGAAGAGGCAGATTTTCAAAACGTCTTGTAACGGCTAATCACACCACACCTGGTGGTATAACATGTCCCCTTTAAGTAATGTGAGATACAGGGACATCAGCCTGGGCCAGTGGCAAACTCCTGTTTATTTGAACGTGTTAAGGTAAACAGTAAGTGGTTTTCCTTCTTGCTGATGCTTCTGGCTGCCCCTGGAGGTGATGTCATCAGGAGGTAGAGGCAGGGCTCCTGAGCTGCTGACAGAGTGACACTACAGCAGCCCTCCTCTCTACGGCCACTAGGGGCACTCAACATAATGGCACACTTTAGAGATGGAACGTTGGAACTCACTGAACTACTCATGTGCTTCTAATGTGATGTCTGTACTCTAACCCCTAAAGTGTCAGTACTCTAACCCCTGAAGGGTCTGTACTCTAACCCCTAAAGTGTCAGTACTCTAACCCCTGAAGTGTCTGTACTCTAACCCTTAAAGTGTCTGTACTCTAACCCCTAAAGTGTCAGTACTCTAACCCCTGAAGTGTCTGTACTCTAACCCTTAAAGTGTCTGTACTCTAACCCTTAAAGTGTCTGTACTCTAATCCTAAGTGTCTGTGTATGAATTAAATTCAATCCATTTCATTAGTATAGTCCTTAATCACCATTAGTCTCAAAGGGCTTAACAGGCCAAACATTTATGACCCGCCCACAGACGCCTGCGATTGGTCCTCACCTCCACCTCGTCCTCGTTGAAGCCAATCACAGTCAAGGCCTTCCGCACCTGCTTCCAATCACTGCGGTCATTGATGGAGCTGACTTTGGGACAGTTGCCCTGGGGAGGACAGACAAACAAGACGGGTTCAGCCTCAGGGAGCCACGCCCTCCTCTCCTCCGGGAGCCAATCAGAAACAAGCACCTGTTGGCCCCGGCTGCTGCCTGGGGAGCGCCGCGACAGACGCTCTGCTTCATCACACTGGAGAGGGAGGGGGTGTGTGAGTGAGTGAGTGAGTGAGTGAGTGAGTGAGTGAGTGAGTGAGTGAGTGAGTGAGTGAGTGTGTGTGAGTGTGTGTGTATCTTATATAATATAGCTCCTCCCCTTTCACAGAACACGATGGAGCAGTTTGAAACACGGACCGCAGGGTTGCTGACTTAGCCAACTTATGCTAGTTTACGCTTAATCAACATAACTGAAGCTACATGATGCTACATGAAGCTAAATGATGCTACATGAAGCTAAATGAAGCTACATGATGCTACATGATGCTCGCTTAGGCTAACTTGCTGCCAACAAGGTTACTTTTAAAAAGCAACATGGACCTTTAGTCTGCCTCTTTTAACATGAACCCATAAGGAGTGAAGGTGTTAGTTAAGACCAGGGACTGGTACTGCTGGTACTGCTGGTACAACTGGTACTACTGGTACTGCTGGTACAACTGGTACTGCTGGTACAACTGGTACTGCTGGTACTGCTGGTACTGCTGGTACTGCTGGTACTGCTGGTACAACTGGTACTGCTGGTACTGCTGGTACTGCTGGTACAACTGGTACTGACCTTGACCAGGTAGTGGTAGTGCTGGTACTGACCTTGACCAGGTAGTGGTAGTGCTGGTACTGACCTTGACCAGGTAGTGGTAGTGCTGGTACTGACCTTGACCAGGTAGTGGTAGTGCTGGTACTGACCTTGACCAGGTAGTGGTAGTGCTGGTACTGACCTTGACCAGGTAGTGGTAGTGCTGGTACTGACCTTGACCAGGTAGTGGTAGTGCTGGTACTGACCTTGACCAGGTAGTGGTAGTGCTGGTACTGACCTTGACCAGGTAGTGGTAGTGCTGGTACTGACCTTGACCAGGTAGTGGTAGTGCTGGTACTGACCTTGACCAGGTAGTGGTAGTGCTGGGGGTTCCTCTCCAGGCCCAGCCGTCTCAGCAGGTCCTCCTCTCCGCCCTCGATCAGCTGGTAGAAGATGTGGAAGTTGCGCTCGCCGTGGTTCTGGTGCACCACCCGGGACTTCTCCAGCAGGTAGTTGATGATGTGGCCGCCCACCGGAGCGCCCTGTGGGGGGGGGGGGGGACACTGCTGTGACCGGTACACGGGCTGCACGGGCCTCGGCCCGGCGCTACGACGGCCCCATGTGTAAACAACAACAACACGTGAAGTCCAACACAGAAAGAGAAGAAACAAACGATAGAAACACAGGCAGCCTGTACCTTGAAGTCAAACTGGATGTCCATGTACTTGCCGAAGCGGCTGGAGTTGTCGTTGCGTAATGTCTTGGCATTGCCGAAGGCCTGGGATGAGAGAGAGAGGAGGGGGATTGTAGAAGTGTAACTGTTGAGCTACTAGCTAATAATGCTACAAAGTGAGCGGACGAGCAAGGGAGAGGGAGAGGGAGTAAGTGAGCCAGAGAGAGAGGAGAAGTGTGGCCGTGAGGTGGGTCTGTGCTGAGCTCCATATCCGGGGCAGAGGGTCACATTATGGGCACAGACATACATCACAGACATACATCACAGACATACATCACAGACAGACATCACAGACATACATCACAGACATACATCACAGACATACATCACAGACATGGGGTTAGAGACATACATCACAGACATACATCACAGACATACATCACAGACATACATCAGACATACATCACAGACATGGGGTTAGAGACATACATCACAGACATACATCACAGACATACATCACAGACATACATCACAGACATACATCACAGACATGGGGTTAGGGTTAACGGGTAACACTAGAAAATGCATTTCCTGCAGAAAATGCGGGTAGTGCTGTAGTGCAAAGTGCGGTTGAAGTGATGTTTTAGTAAAGCCACCCTCTGTTCTACTACTGCCCTCCCTGTGGACACGTCGTCCTGCTCAGGCTACAATAAGGCCCTGTCCACATGTTAGTTAGTTAGTTAGTTAGTTTTTATTTGTCCACGATGTGGAAATTTGTCTTTGGTCTCATAAAAAACAACAAACAGGACAATAACAGCAACAACAAGCAGGACAACAACAGCAACAAACAACAACACTTACACACAGACATCTTCATGGCAAAAAGCAGGACAGCAGTGGCAGTTACATTACAACACATCGCATCAACGCATCAACGGGGCATGGTGTTCAGTGCCCCAATTGCATTAGGAATAAAATAATTTTTAAAAATATTACGATTTGCCCTTGGTACTTTATAACGTCTACCAGAGGGAAGAAGTTCAAACTCCCTATTGAGTGGATGAGAGGGATCATTTGCTATTTTGACAGCTTTTTTCCTAAGCACTTCATCGTGCATACAACTTAATTGTTTGTCTTGTCTTGTCTTGTCTTGTCCCTATGATTTTTGAGGCAAGGTTTACTATTCTCTGCAGCTTGCTTCTTCCTTTAATATTTAGATTACCGTACCACATTGCCATGTTGAAAGTTAGAATGCCTTCTATCAGGTTCTTATAAACTGTTTCCATAATGTGCTTACTCACTCTAAAGGAGTTGAACTTGCGCAGTAGATGGAGACGTTGGTTACAGGTTTTAAAAATATGGTCTGTGTTTTCACTGAAATTTAGGTTACAATCAATATATGTACCTAGATATTTGAACTTGTCTACTACCTCTACAATTTGTCCCCTAATTATAAGGGGCTGCACAGGGTCCTTTTCATGAAAGACAAGTTCCTGAGTTTTTGTTGCATTGATCTCTAAGGAACTTTCATCACACCACTTCTGGAGAGATGACACGTGTGCTCTATATACTTCCTCTCCGACTATGTCCCCCTTCTTTAATAAGGCAACCAGGGCCATATCATCTGCATACTTGAACAAACGAAACTTTTCCAGATCTAATTGGAATTCGTTTGTGTATATGGAAAAAAGTAATGGGGATAAAATGGTCCCCTGCGGGGCGCCGGTGTTAAGCACAGTGATGTCGGACCGAGTATTGTTAACCAGGACCTGTTGAGGGCGGTCAGAGAGGAAGTCCCTAACAAGGTGGATAATACCACCGTTTACTCCTATGTCGATAAGTCTCTGCAGCAGGATGTGAATCTGCATGCTGTTAAAGGCAGAGGTAAAATCGATAAATAGGGCCCTAGCAAGGTGGGAGGGGGCTTGTAGGTGCTTTGACAGGGTGTGGAACATACTGACAGTTGCGTCATCAGTTCCCCTCTGACTTTTGTAAGCAAACTGGAGATGATCTAAACTGTTAGAAACTGACGCTGTAATTTGTCTGCTTATAACTCTCTCAAAACATTTTCCTAAGATAGAAGTAAGAGCAATAGGCCTGAAGTCTTTTAATTCAGTAGCTCCAGGTTTTTTAGGGATAGGTACAATATAAGACATTTTCCATAATTTGGGCATTGTCAAAGAATTAAGCAAGTTCTGGAATAACTCCAGCACAATACCTTTAAGTTCATGAACATTTTCTTTTAAAACTCTCCCTCTAAGGCCATCTGGCCCCGGGGCCGAGTTTGGCTTAATACTAGACAGGCTGGCTACAATCTCATGTTCATTCAGTGTAATGGGGACATATCCCAAAATGGACCTACACACACTATCACGTTCAGCACTAAAATCATTCTTGTCAAAACGACTGAAAAAAACATTTAAATCATTTGCAAAAGATGGAGAGGGGTGTGACAGGGGGGTACGCTTTTGCTTAGTTTCCCTGCCCATCATCACATTTAAACCTTCCCATGCTTTCTTGGCATTTCCTGAAAAATAGTGACATTCAACTTTATCTTTATATTCTATTTTTGCTTTACTCAGTTTAGATCTTAGTTCACATCTTTTTTCCTTAAGTAACTCAATATTACCATTTTTAAAAGCACGTTTTTCCTCACGGATACATTCCTTAAGATCACTAGACATCCATAAGTTATTATTAGGAAATATTCTTACAGTTTTAGTACGGATGATTTTACTTTCATTAAACAACAGGTATGATGTAAAAGTGTCAATTAGTTCATGAGGGGTGCCACATGAGTTAAGAAATAACCAATCGGTAGTCTCCAGCTCGCATTTCATCTCCTCCGTACAGTCCTCAGTCCAGATCTCAATTTCCTTAGTCACTGTCTTCTCCCGTCTCAGTTTAGCCCTGTAACGAGGGAGTAGATGGACGACCTTATGGTCAGACTTCCCCAAGGCAGGCCTACAGGTGGATTTATAGGCGTCTAGTATGTTGCCATAGCACTTATCCAGGGTACGTGCCAGGCGGGTGGGACAGTCCACGTATTGATGTAGAGTGGGTAGATGGTCGGACAGATCACAGGAGTTAAAGTCCCCGAGCAACAGGACGGGTTGGTTAGCTGCACGGGACAGGGCGGTGTTATAGCTCTCGGCTATCCTGGCTGCAGCTCCCACGAAGTCCGGCCCAGGTACATAGGCCAATATGATTGTAATCTGGCCAAACTCCCTCGGGAGGTAAAAGGGGCGAAAGGAGACAACCAGGATTTCATAATCATGTGTGCACACACGTTCCCGGACGGTGTACTGGGTGGCCCAGCGTGTGTCCATATAGACACACAAACCACCGCCAATAGATTTCCGTGACGAATTAATGTCTCTGTCAGCCCGAATAATTGTGTAACCCGGCAAGTTGGGGTCTGACATATCCTCTTTCAACCAGCTTTCCGTAAAACAGATGAGGTTACTCTGTCGGAACTCATTGTCATATTGAACTTTAGCGGTCAGTTCATTCATCTTGTTGCTCAAAGAGCGAACATTAGAAAAAGTTATTACCGGTAGAGGATGTCTGCTGCCGCGCCTCCTTAGTCTTTCTCTCACTCCACCTCTCGATCCTCTTTTCTTTATTTTAGTCCCTTTTCGCGTTCCGGTGTTTTTGAGTTGCGGATACTTGACCAGCAGCTCCGGACCAGAGTCCCCCGGTTTGATTGAGTGCCTGAGTGACAACAGCTGGTCCCGCGTGTAGGTGAGGACGCCGGCTTTTCCATATAAACTCCATACTTCGGCGATTAAACTACTGAGAAGGCACACAGCCAGCCAAAGTAACATGCCGACGCTAAACATCATCCTGCCACAAAGAGAATGCGGGCTCGATCACTTAAAACAACAAAGAAAACATAAAAATGACAGGAGACGAGACAGACAGGTGAGACACAGGGTCAGCAGCAGAGCCGCGCCCCCATATACCCCATATGGCCACCATTTCTGTGTAAAAACGCAGAAGTCTGGCACGTTGGGGCCGACCGTTCAGGAGGACAAGGAGTTTTCGGTGCCTGCAAACGCACTTGTTTGAAACCAGGTCCCAGGGTGAGAAAGAGACAAATGGCCCCCTGCGTTTTGGTGTTGGGGTTCGTGTGGACGCCAGGTACGCAAACCATGACGTCATCGCCCCCCCACCAGGTGGATTTCCGTCTAATTTGTGTGTGTTTGATTTTATTTGTATTATTTTTGTAGCTTTAAATACAGCCCCTTGGTTCATTTAATGAATGTACGTTAAAAAATATTTTCTGCTCAATCTACAAGGTTTAACAACTGCTGTTGCTGTTCTTGGGTTCTTCGACTGTATGTTTGTATACAGTGTATATATATTGCAATTCACCGCTGGAACGTGTGTGTGTGTGTTGTGTGTTGTGTGTTGTGCGTGTGTGTGTGTGTGTGTGTGTGTCTAGGTTAACCCAGCTGAATCTGCAAGCGATCTAACCTCGCTCTGCAGTCCCTAGAAGTAAGCAGTAATCCCTAGAAGTAAAGCCTTGTTTAAAGTGCTTGCGTAAAGTGCTCTCCGTAGCCACGGAGAGCCCTCTCCATCGCCACAAACCCTGTTGGAGACCCTCTGTGTAGCCGACGTGTGCCTCCAGACAACGTTACCATCCGTCGAGGCTACTCAGAACGATGGAGACCGCAGGGCTGTCATTGGTCAGCTACCATGTCATTCCCACAGCCCTAGCGCTCCAGCGGTGAATTGCAGTACCAAACTGAAAACTGCAACGCAGAACTTCAACAGGCTCACGACTCCGTCGAAGCGTCTGCGTGGTCACGGAGTTGGATACACAGAGTGCTATAAGGGAACCCTAAGAGGTACGTATGAATCCAAATGGACTCCTGGCTCCTTTAAGTCATCCTGTGGAGGGGGGATGAGGGTGGAGGGCTATCTGGAAGCTCAGATATAAGTGACAGTTTCTCTCCAGAAATTGAAAATAAAATAAAGTGATACCTCAGTTATTACATTATTGGTTCAGTTATTACATTTTCAAAGGTTTTTTTTTAATACAAGGCCAATAACGTAATAACCAGCCAATAAAATAATAAGTTATTACATTATTGGCAAAAAGTTATTACATTATTGGCTCAACCACTTTATTACATTATTGGCAAAATATTATGTTATTGGCTTTATTACATTTAAATGATTTAGTTAAAATATTGTTTTCCTAGGTGTGGACAGGGCCTAAGAATAGAAATGATCATTCATCTACATAGCAATTGGCGCTACAAGCCAATGTTTCCTTGTTTGGATACCAACTATCTCAAACAGAGTGATAGCCAAATTTTAATGGGGAATCAACCTAATAGCACTAAAACAGCTATTAGAGAATGCACCCCCAATTATCAGAATCCCCCTCATCCGCAAACTGTCATAAACTACAATATTGTACACTTCAGTATAATAAAAAAAATTAAAATTAAAACCCCAGTATCATTGAATCCTCCAAATACATCAAATATTAAATAATATAGGCCGGAGCATAAGCTTGTGTTCACAATGCTACGTTGAATAGTCCATCTGTCATTCTTCGGCTGATAACTATTTTTTAAGCGTCAATTTCATCTACGTTTTGTTCACATCTTTTATTGGCTTTGCGTCTGGTGTGAAGGGACCCACTTGCTGCTGCAAATATGATAACATCTTCTATGAGACGGTGTATCATGTGTATTTTAACCTGTATTTTGTAATATTGTGTGTACTTGTCCTAGGACTGTGATAGATGGAAATGAGCACGATGCTATAATGAGATAGCCTGGCTATTGCCAGACCAAGCTCAGTCGTAGATTGCGCGTTGGTCTGGGGAAGCTGCTGTCATTCTCTTCAGCACAAGAGGCGTGATCAACGGGCGGAGTTAAATTAACTCTGTATGCAATTGGCTGCTTGCCGTCATCAGTGTTAAACCAGCCAATAGTGCGCCAGGGGGAAAAGCCAGCTTGGTGATTGGCTCCCACAAAAACATATCGAAAACTAGAAAGAAATGTGTCGCTCTTCTCCAGACCCTTCTGCAGGGCCAACTCAGATCGCCGGCAGAACGGGCGGGGCTACCCAGTCTGATAATGAGGTAGAATACCATTGAACCAATCACCTAAATCCAGAGAATGTGCCCAGTGCCCCCCAGCTCACCTCCAGGACGGGGTTGGACTGCAGCAGCCGGTCCTTGACGGTCTGCACCTGGTCGCTGGCGGGGCAGGTGACGGCGTAGTACTGCAGGATCTTCTTGGAGGCCTCCGTCTTGCCCGCTCCGCTCTCACCGGAGATCAGGATGCACTGGTCCCTGCGCTCCGTGCGCATGGAGCGGTACGAGTTGTCGGACACGGCGTAGCTGAGGAGCGGGGAGACGCGGGGGCGGACGTTAGGACTCAGACGTACACTGGGCCTCACGGAGGAAAGGACGTTAGGATAAAGGGAAGGACGAGAGCAGGGGCCATGGTCAGATTCAGAGGAGTGGTCAGCTGGTCTACAGCCCCCTGGCAGTGTGTACCATCTGCGCCTGGCGGATGCTAACATCTACTCCAATATTGAGCTGCTTTCTGTCTTATGGAGGCCACACCCACTTGCTGCAGTGCCAGCTTTTCCATACGTGCCCGAGGTGTGTTTGGGCCTGTAGTCAGAGAGCCACTGCGCTGTGTGCTAGGGTACGTCTGTCGTCTGATAGGAGAGCAGCTACAGGTCAGGTCAACTAGATTTTACTCTGGCCCGGAGCAAAACGTTCTAAATACTATAGGTATACCGGGACATTTCATTTATGGGATGGTTGATATTTGTAGCCATCAGAATGTACTACAGATAAATATATAATATGTAAAAATATTGTAAATATATACCATAGTTGATACATTAAATGGGTATTAATATTAATTAATGGGTATTTTATCATCAAGAAGAAATATTAGAATTGCATTTGAATTGGCTAATTAATCTAAACTCTTTTCATGAAACAATACAGTAGATGGAAATGTGCAAAGGGAGCCTGATATCCAGAACACAAAATTATTATTAATATTATTATTAACCTCCTTATCTAAGAAGACAATAATAAAGCAGCTCAATAACAGCCCTCGTTCTAGGAGGCTTTTCCACGCGCTGATTCCCTTCACACAGTATGACACAAACAAACAAACAAACAAACAACAAAGGCCTTAGGACCAGACGGCCACGCAGGCCTTCTGGTCTGAGGGGAGACGGAGGAGGGGAGACGGGTGAGGGGAGACAGAGGAGGGGAGACGGGTGAGGGGAGACGGTGGAGGGGAGACGGGTGAGGGGAGACGGTGGAGGGGAGACGGTGGAGGGGAGACGGGTGAGGGGAGACAGGTGAGGGGAGACAGGTGAGGGGAGACGGGTGAGGGGAGACGGAGGAGGGGAGACGGGTGAGGGGAGACGGTGGAGGGGAGACGGTGGAGGGGAGACGGTGGAGGGGAGACGGAGGAGGGGAGACGGGTGAGGGGAGACGGGTGAGGGGAGACGGGTGAGGGGAGACGGGTGAGGGGAGACGGGTGAGGGGAGACAGAGGAGGGGAGACGGGTGAGGGGAGACGGGTGAGGGGAGACGGGTGAGGGGAGACGGTGGAGGGGAGACAGAGGAGGGGAGACGGGTGAGGGGAGACGGTGGAGGGGAGACAGAGGAGGGGAGACGGGTGAGGGGAGACGGGTGAGGGGAGACAGAGGAGGGGAGACGGGTGAGGGGAGACGGTGGAGGGGAGACGGAGGAGGGGAGACGGAGGAGGGGAGACGGTGGAGGGGAGACGGAGGAGGGGAGACGGGTGAGGGGAGACGGTGGAGGGGAGACGGAGGAGGGGAGACGGTGGAGGAGGGGAGACGGTGGAGGGGAGATGGGTGAGGGGAGACAGAGGAGGGGAGACGGGTGAGGGGAGACGGGTGAGGGGAGACGGGTGAGGGGAGACGGAGGAGGGGAGACGGAGGAGGGGAGACGGGTGAGGGGAGACGGGTGAGGGGAGACGGGTGAGGGGAGACGGAGGAGGGGAGACGGTGGAGGGGAGACGGTGGAGCAGACGGGTGGAGCCTCACATGTGGGGGGAGACCTCGTAGAAGTTGACCCCGCGGTAGCGCTCCATGTGGTTCTTGGTGTAGATCTCCACGTCCTTGTAGGGGTTCACCGACACCAGCACCGAGCTGATGTAGGTCTGAGGAGGAGACGGGGCAGTACCCCACTGTCAGTACCCCACTGTCAGTACCCTGTACCCCACTGTCAGTACCCCACTGTCAGTACCCCACTGTCAGTACCCTGTACCCCACTGTCAGTACCCCACTGTCAGTACCCCACTGTCAGTACCCCACTGTCAGTACCCTGTACCCCACTGTCAGTACCCCACTGTCAGTACCCCACTGTCAGTACCCTGTACCCCACTGTCAGTACCCCACTGTCAGTACCCCACTGTCAGTACCCCACTGTCAGTACCCTGTACCCCACTGTCAGTACCCCACTGTCAGTACCCCACTGTCAGTACCCTGTACCCCACTGTCAGTACCCCACTGTCAGTACCCCACTGTCAGTACCCTGTACCCCACTGTCAGTACCCCACTGTCAGTACCCCACTGTCAGTACCCTGTACCCCACTGTCAGTACCCTGTACCCCACTGTCAGTACCCCACTGTCAGTACCCCACTGTCAGTACCCCACTGTCAGTACCCCACTGTCAGTACCCTGTACCCAACTGTCAGTACCCCACTGTCAGTACCCCACTGTCTGTACCCTGTACCCCACTGTCAGTACCCCACTGTCAGTACCCCACTGTCTGTACCCCACTGTCTGTACCCTGTACCCCACTGTCAGTACCCCACTGTCAGTACCCCACTGTCAGTACCCCACTGTCTGTACCCCACTGTCTGTACCCCACTGTCTGTACCCCACTGTCAGTACCCCACTGTCAGTACCCCACTGTCAGTACCCCACTGTCAGTACCCCACTGTCAGTACCCCACTGTCTGTACCCCACTGTCAGTACCCCACTGTCTGTACCCCACTGTCTGTACCCCACTGTCAGTACCCCACTGTCTGTACCCCACTGTCAGTACCCCACTGTCAGTACCCCACTGTCTGTACCCCACTGTCTGTACCCCACTGTCAGTACCCTGTACCCAACTGTCAGTACCCCACTGTCAGTACCCCACTGTCTGTACCCCACTGTCAGTACCCCACTGTCTGTACCCCACTGTCTGTACCCCACTGTCAGTACCCCACTGTCTGTACCCCACTGTCAGTACCCTGTACCCAACTGTCAGTACCCCACTGTCAGTACCCCACTGTCTGTACCCCACTGTCTGTACCCCACTGTCAGTACCCTGTACCCCACTGTCTGTACCCCACTGTCTGTACCCCACTGTCAGTACCCTGTACCCCACTGTCAGTACCCCACTGTCTGTACCCCACTGTCTGTACCCCACTGTCAGTACCCCACTGTCAGTACCCCACTGTCAGTACCCTGTACCCAACTGTCAGTACCCCACTGTCTGTACCCCACTGTCAGTACCCCACTGTCAGTACCCCACTGTCTGTACCCCACTGTCAGTACCCTGTACCCCACTGTCTGTACCCCACTGTCTGTACCCCACTGTCAGTACCCTGTACCCCACTGTCTGTACCCCACTGTCAGTACCCCACTGTCTGTACCCCACTGTCAGTACCCCACTGTCAGTACCCCACTGTCTGTACCCCACTGTCAGTACCCCACTGTCAGTACCCCACTGTCTGTACCCCACTGTCAGTACCCCACTGTCCTCAGGGTCCACGCCCACCCACACCCTAACCACGCCCACTCACACCCTAACCACGCCCACTCACACCCTAACCACGCCCACTCACGTAGATGAGGTTCTCCTTGAAGCGTTTGCGCAGGTTCTCTATGAAGGCCGCCTCGCTGGTGTAGTTCTCCAGCAGGACAAAGTCCTGGACCCCGACCCGGTCTCTGGCCGTCAGGGCTGACTCCATCATGCCCCCCCTGTCGATCGGCACTACCTGAAAACACAAGGAGTCATGAAGTATGAACCAACAAGGAGTCATGAAGTATGAACCAACAAGGAGTCATGAAGTATGAACCAACAAGGAGTCATGAAGTATGAACCAACAAGGAGTCATGAAGTATGAACCAACAAGGAGTCATGAAGTATGAACCAACAAGGAGTCATGAAGTATGAACCAACAAGGAGTCATGAAGTATGAACCAACAAGGAGTCATGAAGTATGAACCAACAAGGAGTCATGAAGTATGAACCAACAAGGAGTCATGAAGTATGAACCAACAAGGAGTCATGAAGTATGAACCAACAAGGAGTCATGAAGTATGAACCAACAAGGAGTCATGAAGTATGAACCAACAAGGAGTCATGAAGTATGAACCAACAAGGAGTCATGAAGTATGAACCAACAAGGAGTCATGAAGTATGAACCAACAAGGAGTCATGAAGTATGAACCAACACCACAAGAGAAAATTAACTAAGAGACTGAACTAACTATAGGGCCTGACTAATATAACTTAGCCTCCGATACAATGCAGATTTTAGGATGCAAAGAAATAGGACGTTATTATGTACCAATATGTGTATGAGCATTTAATATATATAGAATTTACATATTTCTCTTTTGCTCAAAGCAGAAAAGGAAAACCAAGTTTTAATAAAACACTATCTATATCAGTGGCGGCTGCTGGTCTTTCAAAGAGGGGAAGCTCATTTTCGGCCTACATCATATCAATTGTCAATTTATGTATATGTAAATTCTGCTCTCTGTTCCATTTCAAGGAAATGCTCTGTCATACCAACATACCAACTGTTTTTTCCACTGACTTGACCAGTGTCCTCTCAATGGCCAGCAGAGCTAGGCTGCTTAAACGGCCTTGGCCCATTATGTTATGGGTGTAGGACTTGAGCCTCTTTAAACAGGAGAAGCTCCTTTCTACACCTGCAGATGTAGCTCTAATTGTTGCCACTAATGAGTGGCAACAACAGTTAATAAAGCTGAGGCATTGCACTGTCCAACTCCATGTCTTTAAGGAACACCAAGAAATCACACAGCTTTCCCCTGTCACCCTGCAAGTCCTGATCTGAATACAGGACTTGAAGTTCAGACCTCAGGCTCACTGAATCAAAGTGATGGCCAACTACCAAAACAATATTAAACTTGAACAAGGAAATATGGGAATTATGTTAAACTGAAGCAAGGAATTGTGTGAATAAGTGTATGAAATGTAAGATGAAAATTGTCTAGCAATTTCGCCAAGCAAATATCAAGAAATAGGTTGCAGACTGGCTTGCAAAATCCGCGGTGGGACTGAGGAATGAAGACAGCTCCGGCAACGTTTTATAGTTCAAAATCACTGTCAATCAAACGGCAACTCAGTCTTTCGCAGACCCTCCAATCATCACGCAGAAGCCCAGCATCCAGGCCAGTCCACTCCTCCATTCACCCCCAGAGACGCTGAGCGTCCGTGGGAGGGACATAATCTCAGCATTATCCAATGACCGTCGACTTTCGACGCACTAAAAAAAGCTGTTCTATGCAGCCCCATTGAAGTGGATGGATGCTGAGCTTCAACAGGCAAATGCACTGTGACGCTACAGGAATGTATGAGAAGGAAATCGAGTCAGTCGACCTGCGATAAGCAGCTGATTCTGAACAAACTCGTCTTTGAGATGGACGTGTTCTAACACAGTTTTAGTCAATGAAATGTTAACACAACAGTATAAATTTGACCATTTAATTTTTGAAATTTTAGGGGAAGCTGAAATCACCACTGATCTATATTATGTACAAATTGTATTAAATCTCTGCAAAAACTAAATAAATATATTCAAAAAGAAATGTTTAAACAGAGTTTAAACTATCACTCAAAAGGAAAAATGAACTCAAATAAATAACATTATTTTGAAAAAACAAACCAACGACACAGTCCCACCTCAACTACAGCACCCATTTCAATAATGCGCAACTTTATTAACAAGCAGACACCGTGGACGACACTGTTTCCTATGGAGACACAAACATCATCCTGGTGTGTCGGTGCCTCGTGAAGAGTCTACTGTAGTCTGGCGGCCGGGCTCCTGGCTTCACTCAGAGCTCTAGTGTGACTGAGAGTTTTGGAGTGGGGTCTATTATTCCTCTTATGGCGTCAGGCAGGTTCACAAACAGAAAGCAGCAGTGTGCTGCACAACTCACAACGGTTCAGACCGGGAGCTGGGGAAAGTTCCCACTGGGCTGTGGTGTTCACAACAGAGTGAGCCATCACTGGAAAACTTTATGGAGGCACTTCTTGGGAGAGGCGTGTGTGTGTGATCACTCCACATTCTCTCCCACTGTCAGCCCAACCTCTGCCCCAGCTTATGGAATAATGACACACCCTGGCCCTAATCTGGGATCCAGCAGTCCTAGAACGTCTGCACAGAGCCTGACCGGAGACCAGGACAACCAACAGGTTTCGTTTTTGCACAGAAGAAAACTAACGTGCTGGGTGGCTGAAGCTTCAGAAGGGGTTTGTAATGAGTGTAGTTCTACACTGACGATTGAAATCTGATTGGCCAAAAGCAATCTATTCTCCTAATTTATATTATAACCAGCATGTTGTGCCAAGTAGACACCAACACACCAACTGTCACATACAGAAAAAGCTACCTCATTCACAATCCATTGAGTAGCACAAGGAGACAGTTGTGATTAATCACTCTGTAAACAGTGAAAATAAAGCCCTTTCCTGCAGAGAGGAGACCAAAAATAGGACACATGACACACCTAAAGCGATATCATTTGATAACATTTTTTACCCAATATTATTTTTTGCCCACATGAGTTATAGAGTTAGACCTCAGACTCATAAGCTAGTCCACAAACATTCAAACAGCTTGTTCTGAGTTTAGGATAAAGTGCTTATCTGTTCTTCTCAGTCAACAGGTGTTGAGTTTAACTTTAAGTTTCTCTTGCCTTAGTCAACGCTGCAAGTTGAGTAGTGCGGGTACATTTGGGTTTATATGGACAGTGTCGTGTTGAATAGAAAAGATGCATTGGCTTGCTATTTGCCATTTGAAAAACATCCAATACATTTCAGTTGGGGCTTTCACGTTGTACTCAATGCAAGCCCAAACATAACTTCAACCAAACAGAAATCAGCAGGAAGGTCAGAGGCGCGCAAAGGACAGCGCTCAACATAGTCCCCTTTATCAGGATACATGTTAAGAAATACACCATGTATTGTCACACCATGTATAGCCTAGGTCCATACCTCACTGCCCTACTCAGTGCAACACGTTAGTAAAGACTCCAACAGCATCACGGGAGACTTACGTCTTTGAGCTGGTGAATGCGTTTGTCCAGTAGATCCTGAGATTTACTCATGAGGTTGCGCAGATTCCCCAAATCCATGTCAGAAATAAGCAGCAGATCAGAGCAGAGTGGAGGAACAGTATGAGACTGCTAGGGTTCGTAGTGTAAGATACCAACTATAAGAGCAGGCTGGAGGAACCGTATAAGACTGCTAGGGGTCGTAGTGTAAGATACCAACTAGAAAAGGATCATCTAGGAAGAGATGGGATGACACACACACACACACACACACACACACACACACACACACACACACACACACACACACACACACACACACACACACACACACACACACACACACACACACACACACACGCAGGTGCACATGTTGTTGTTATGTCAGGCTGCACATTAGGACGCGTCTCTGGGGCATAATAGAGAGAGAGAGGAGATATTAATTAGCACGAGGTGAGCCAGCTGTCTCAGGTGAAACAGTGAGGAACAATCCCATGCAGATGAATGCTCTTCAACTCTTAGATTAGACCACTTGGAGTCTTTAGGAGTTTGGAATACAATTGATTCTTATTTCAGAGATTGGTTTGCTGCTGGAACAACACACATTATTGTACTGAATTGGTGCCATTACATTGTTTGTTCAGTTAATTATAGTGTGAAGGAGTGAGTGAGCGAGTGGTCGAGTGAGTGAGTGAGTGAGTGAATGAGTGAGCGAGTGGTCGAGTGGTCGAGTGAGCAAGTGAGTGAGTGAGTGAGTGAGTGGGTGAGTGAGTGAGTGGGTGGGTGCTATGGTGAAACACAGGTCATGACATTTCGGATTGGCTGAAAAAGTAACAGGTTGAACTCACTGGACCAACTACTGACATCCCCTGGTGCTGCACTTTCAAACCTATCAAAACCAGCTCTGATAACATCTGGGCTTGCCTCAGTCACAGTTGTCCAACATTAACATCTGGTCACTTTTTAAGACATCTTAGACAGGACTTCTGCATTCTGTGTTGTGGAAGCAGAAGGTGTGGGCCCACAAGGTGGTTCTCCAGGAAACTTTCGACCATCCAACCTTCCATTGAGTCAGCCTCTCTCTCTCTCTGACCTCACTGTTGCTCAATGTCGCCCGTTCAACCTGCTCTTCCTGCATTTGAAAACCAGGACCCACACCCTTACGGCTTACACACACACACACACACACACACACACACACACACACACACACACACACACACACACACACACACACACACACACACACACACACACACACACACACACACACACACACACACACACACACACACACACAATGGTTAGGTCATTTAGACCAAACCTTGGGTCTGGCATAAAGCCAATGACGGCCAATGACGTGTGTGTGTTTAAGGATGAGCTAATATATACAGTACATATAACGCATTCAATTAAAGGTCCCATGGCATGCTACTTTATGGATGCTTTTATATAGCTGTTAGTGGGCCCCTAATACAGTACTTGAAGACGTTCAAGAAATCCAGCCTTGGTGCAGAGTTACAGCCACTACGAGCCAGTCCCACAATGAGCTCTCCACAAACGTGCCGTTTTTAGAGGCGGGTCCAGGTGGAGGGTGGGGGTGTGGCCCTGAGCAGCTTGTTGCCACGGTACCCTGCGCTAGTGTTTACAGCAGAACACTGAACACTCCGGGTGCTCCGGCGGGAGTCCTGGAGCTCTATATCTAAATAATATCATATTATATTTAGATATCTATATTATATTATATATATTATCATGGTCAAAAGCTGTTTGCGCCTCCGGATGATATTATGAATCTCAAACGACTGCGTCGGGTTCTCAGACGCCTCTGGTTCTTCCACTTCCACGTCAATATTAAGCACAGACTGAACCGCGACATGGAGGAGAAGGGGATTGTTGCCCGCGATTGTTGCCCCATATGACGACATATGCGGCCAGATCCCAAATCAGTGCGTTTGAGCTTTCATTTTTTTCAAAGGTGGAGCAGGATACCTACCACTCGTTTTACACCTAACGCAATTTTTAGCTACTGAGGGACCATAGGCAGGCTAGGGGAACTCATATTAATGTTAGAAAACCTCATAAGGTGAAAATTTCATGCCATGGGACCTTTAAAAGGCATTCTATATTTCAATTCAGGAGCTGAAATGAGTGTCAATCATCACGTGCATAAGTGCATTATTTTCACAAGCATTTGCAAGTCGCAAACACAGCGCTTTTGTAAGCGTTTTCAGTATCAAAAGCAGCCACATATGTTGCTCTGAGGTCTCGGTTGACCTTCGGTGAGTCCGGCTCAGTTTCCCCCGGACCGACGTTCTTAACACTCGAGTCCTCGGTGAAGGGATACGGTGAGTCCCACCTTGGGTTCACCCTGTGGGCGAGCCTACTGTACAGGTCTGGGCGCCTGCGGTCGGCGAGGTAAGATGAGTACCCAGCATGCCGAGGGTGCCTCACTACCCTTCAGCGGTGCACCAATGTCCTTCAGCACAGCTTCACCTCCTCTGACATGGAGCCATCGGGACCTTTGACCGTTCAGACCGAGGGCTGAACGGGACCCATTCTACTGAATCAATCATCATCTGTCTTCACCCGTCCAGCCGACTAGGGCCATGCAGAATGGACATTACTGTACAAAAGCTTTTTCAAGTGATTAAAGCAAGGATAGGCAATTTGGAGAAAGCAGCCTGGGTGAGATGGATTCTGAAAGTATTAATGTGCATTCACCCCTCCTTCAATCCGCCCTCCACAGACACGCCCCCAAAACACTGGCTAGCTTTAGAAATGGGTCTGGCTCGCCACGTCATGCGAGGTAGATACTAGGGATGGGTCAGAATATTCGATTATTCGATTATTCGTTCCTGAGGGTCAAAGACGATTTTTAACATTTGGACCGTTAACATTTTTTCCCCATTCAAATAAACAAGAATTAACGGACTGAACTAATGTTGGTTCTGTAGCACTAATAGTTAATCATGTACAGAAAAACAATATACACAATACACAAGCATACATATTAATATATATGCATACAACACAAACACTGATCACTGTTAAAGTTAGTTTTTTTGCGTTTAAGATATTAAGTGATTTCTTGCCGATGATCCATGGCTACCTTTGTGAATGTCGGCACACATCGAATAATTGATTATTCGTTCATACCACCCACTGATTATTCGACCATGAAAAATTTGAGTTATTTACATCCCTAGTAGATACAGGTCAACATACAGGTGTACCTGTCAACTAACTACCAATCAGCTTTTGTCCTAATCCACGTGTCTGAAATTTAAATTTGGGGTTGTGCAAATGTCCCCACTGTGGGACTAATAAAGGTTTATCTTATCTTGACATGAAGAGCGTCAACCAAACCCACGACTCTTTTGATCTGTGTCAGGGCCGTCGGTGACGGTCAGGAACGCCCCTCGGTGTGTTCCCTCGGTGACTGTCACACTTTCTGTTATTCCTGAGCAGTGGTGACATTGGATGTAACGCCTGCATGACCACTCCCTATTGGTCCTCTGGTAGCACCCCACCGACCAGTCCCCAGAAGACCACTCCCTATTGGTCCTCTGGTAGCACCCCACCGACCAGTCCCCAGAAGACCACTCCCTATTGGTCCTCTGGTAGCACCCCACCGACCAGTCCCCAGAAGACCACTCCCTATTGGTCCTCTGGTAGCACCCCACCGACCAGTCCCCAGAAGACCACTCCCTATTGGTCCTCTGGTAGCACCCCACCGACCAGTCCCCAGAAGACCACTCCCTATTGGTCCTCTGGTAGCACCCCACCGACCAGTCCCCAGAAGACCACTCCCTATTGGTCCTCTGGTAGCACCCCACCGACCAGTCCCCAGAAGACCCCTCCCTATTGGTCCTCTGGTAGCACCCCACCGACCAGTCCCCAGAAGACCACTCCCAATTGGTCCTCTGGTAGCACCCCACCGACCAGTCCCCAGAAGACCCCTCCCTATTGGTCCTCTGGTAGCACCCCACCGACCAGTCCCCAGAAGACCACTCCCTATTGGTCCTCTGGTAGCACCCCACCGACCAGTCTCCAGAAGACCACTCCCTATTGGTCCTCTGGTAGCACCCCACCGACCAGTCCCCAGAAGACCACTCCCTATTGGTCCTCTGGTAGCACCCCACTGACCAGTCCCCAGAAGACCACTCCCTATTGGTCCTCTGGTAGCACCCCACCGACCAGTCCCCAGAAGACCACTCCCTATTGGTCCTCTGGTAGCACCCCACCGACCAGTCCCCAGAAGACTACTCCCTATTGGTCCTCTGGTAGCACCCCACCCCACCAGTCCCCAGAAAGGAACCCCACCTTCAACACTCTCCCGAAATAAAACGCGCCTTGAAGCATCGTTCAACCAAATTCATCTAACGAGCAATCTACGGTACACAACACACTTCACCACACAACCATTGACAGATAACACAACACAAGCACTCAAACAATTGACACCGCAACAATCTCACAACATTCCCCAGAATTTTCATTAGCACAGCAATGTTTCTGTACCTCCACCCTCTCTGTGTGCCAAAGAAACCTCTCCTGCCATGCAGTAACAACACACACACACACACACACACACACACACACACACACACACACACACACACACACACACACACACACACACACACACACACTTTAAGCATCCTTCCATATAAAAACAAATGTGACCATACTGGGAAAGTGACATTTATTGAACTATTCTAAATTATTATTAGAACCATCAGCCACAACCACAACATCCGCCGCTCAATGAGGAGACCATGGAAGAAGAATCCTTCCATTTGGTTGTCTGCTGGTTTGCGTTGAAAGCCCACACCCTGGTTCTCACGGCCCGAGGTCTGTACTTCATAGCTCCTGCTCCCAGCCCGCTAGCGTCCCCGCCGCGGCGCTGGGGGCCGGCGGCGTGTGCGTCGCGGCCCCGGTATGAGGGGCCCTTTGTTTCTATGGTCCCTGCTCTCTCTCTCTCTCTCTCTCTCTCTCTCTCTCTCTCTCTCTCTCTCTCTCTCTCTCTCTCTCTCTCTCTCTCTCTCTCTCTCTCTCTCTCTCTCTCTCTCTCTCTCTCTCTCTCTCTCTCTCTCTCTCTCTCTCTCTCTCTCATTCACAAACAGAGTTTAAGATAGATAGAGATACACACATACACACACACACACATGATACACATGATATATTAAATAACAAATATCTGCAGGGCTTCAAAGTAATAAATCACTCTCCTCAGCTACAACTGAAAATAAAACATCATGGTATGACCCCAGTAATCCTCCCTGGCATCACGTGATCCTGCAGCACAATATGTATCAAAGACAACAGCTCTTCTGTTCTCTGCTTCAGGGCTGGCAACCTCTAGTGTAGGTAGACACGTGCACGCTCACCAACCTCTAGTGTAGGTAGACACGTGCACGCTCACCAACCTCTAGTGTAGGTAGACACGTGCACGCTCACCAACCTCTAGTGTAGGTCGACACGTGCACGCTCACCAACCTCTAGTGTAGGTAGACACGTGCACGCTCACCAACCTCTAGTGTAGGTAGACACGTGCACGCTCACCAACCTCTAGTGTAGGTAGACACGTGCACGCTCACCAACCTCTAGTGTAGGTAGACACGTGCACGCTCACCAACCTCTAGTGTAGGTCGACACGTGCACACTCTCCAACCTCTAGTGTAGGTAGACACGTGCACACTCTCCAACCTCTAGTGTAGGTAGACACGTGCACACTCACCCAGCGTGCACTGTCACACAGCAGCTGGTTCTCTAGAGCCAGTGGACCTCCGGGGAGTGAAGGAGGGGGGCTTGATTCGTCCCAGGACAGTCGCTGCGTCTTAGCGAAACAGTGAGCGAACGATTTGTATTTGAAATGTGCCTTCATCACTGTCACTGCTTCACCCTCACTCGGACCAAGACTTCAAAATAAACAGCTGCTCAGACGGCGCTCCACACAGCCACACACACTCCATGGTGTCGGGTCTGAGAGACTGAAATCCCCAACGGCCAACCACCGCCCAGGCACCACACAGCCACCAACACAAACATCCTCCCCTCCTCATCCATGGGTTTATCTTCAGGCACCTCGCCGTCCCCAACAGACCGCCATTCAACTGGAGGCTTAGTGCTGGCTAGCGTTTGTAGCGTTCGGAGTTTGGAACGAGTTGCTAGTGTGGAAGCGCTTCCTCTTCCGCTTTTTAATACTGCTCCAGTGGTAAATATTGTTATATGTTAATTGTTGAAATTGTTATTGGATACAGTAGTTTGTTTAAACAACAGCTACGTTCATATTAAAACAAATCAATCCATGCAAAATACAGCCTCATTACGTTCAATCATTACGTTGCAAAAACGTTAGGAAAAAAAAAAATCGAACAGGTTTTGAAGCTAAATTGTTTACATTTACATGATTAATCTATAAACAGCAATACGTCACGAAATATTTCGGAAAACGTTCAAATAACTTCACTTGTGTAAAGCAATGTTTTAAATGCCCCGCGCAGCATGTGAACGCAAAGGATTGTGGGGATTTTGCCTCGTTGAGGATGCATCGATGCATCCTTGAAAAATCTCGGAATTCTCAAAAACAAAGGACGCGAAAAGGGCGCGAATTTCCGAGTGTTCTCAACATTGGAACAGTGCTGGTCGGCGGTCTGGGACGTGGCGTCCTTAAAAGGGCGTTGAGCATGCTTCCTCCACATTGGGAAACAGCCACACAGAGTAGAGCACACAGCATCTCTGCACCGCCCTCTGCAGCCTCCGGCAGAGATTACAACGGGGTTGGGTGGAGCGGATGATTGCATGTGTTGGAGATCAAATTCTAATCTCTCTCTCTCCCTCTCCCTCCCTCTCTCCCTCTCTCTCCCTCTCTGCTGTGGAAAGAGTTCAATGGGGCACCGGTGCGACACTGCTTTCACTGTGTTGTGATGATTAGAAGCTCTGACCAAAGAGCTGGTTAAAGTCTCTGCACGTCATATTTATATCATCCAAAGACTGTAGAACCTGAAACATTATGATCAAAACCACTTATGGTCTAATCAAGCCTCAACTCTTTTGTTAATTCATTTCTACAGGACTACCAAAGTCCTTCCAGGTTTGGCACAAGAGACAAAGCCTTCATGCTGTGCTACTGCTCTGCTAAAGACAGTGTTTCCACCGTCAAATCATCCTGTTGCCTCATCTCCTCCGTCGTCTTGTTACGCCCGCACCACGAAAGAGTGTCAGGATTTCAACCTTAGATTTTTAGATCAGGAGATTCAACCCTGAGGGTGATTCAGACTTGATGCTTTATATGCGTACATCAATGTCGTTCAGACCAGTTTAGGGGGTTGGGCTTGCAAGGGGCGGGATATGATGTAGGATCTTAGTTCGCTAAGTGCGGCTGCTGTCACTCTAGTTTGTTTTGGTTTGACCGCAGACAGCACAGAGGCACTTAAATGTTGCTGCAACAATGCATCATATATTTAGATTAATTTTTTTACATATTTTTTAACCATTCACCGAACAAAAGGCAACAGGCTGATTATCATTCAGGGGGCCACTCAATGCCACTTCGAAGAAATACAGACTTTCTATGTCAGGATATGTTGTTCACACATACATCAGGAGAATATCAGGACTTAAATGTATGTCTGAAAGCAGCTCATGATAGAACTGACAATCGTTGTATCTGAGTATGTTGATCTGTACTGAATGGATTCACGTTTCATTCCGCCCCAACAATCAAATGTGCTTTTGTCACTGCTTGCTCTCCACCTCTGCTTTGTCCTCTTCTCCCATAATACCTCGCCCCTTTCTGGCACATCGCCCTCAAAGCTTAACACTACAATACCGCAATTTCTTTTGTACTTTTATCGCTCCAAAAAGCAGATAATGATGTTCCATAAAGACTGCCAACAAACACTTCCTTAATGCCCATCCAACGTCCAGCAGCTTCACATCAAAGTGCCGACAGCTTCTCTCCGAGCTCTGATGGCTTGAAGGCCATCTGGGGGAAGTTTTAACCTTCCGTTTGCACACATTTTTCTATAATTACAGAAAGGGTCTTGGTAGCATTTCAGCTACTCTACTTTCGTAGTGAACAATTAATATTGCCAAGTGTCAGGTCTGAATAATGTTTTCCGTTCTCTTCTGATGAAGATCAGTGGGCTACCTCTTAGCTTCACAAGCACACACAGGGCCGTAAAGCCCCGTGTGTTGTGTCGACGTGGAACCATAATCATCCCTTAAGGGACGCCTCCACCACACAGGCCTTAGGGACGACTCTATCCACTCTGATTGGTCAGCATCGGACCTCCTCCTGAAGAATGAGTTCATGGTGAGCCACACACTTTCTTATTCACACACACACTGAGAGCAACATGGCACATATAGTAACGACACAGAGCGTTGTTTAAAATGTAAGAAGAAGTGGGTGTGGCCACTGGTTTAAAACCACCCTTGACACAATTTCTTTTTTTTTAATAAATGGAGTTCCAGTGACCTTCCATCCGTGGGAAGTTTCTCCCTCCCTGTCCTGCATTCTTTTCTCTCCATCTCTCCCCCCCCTCCTCTTTCACTTCCTCCCTGTTGGTTTTAAACCGTGGGGAAGTTCATGGTTCTGCCGCACGACCCACAACTCTCACACATGAATTCATTGACTGCCTTTACTGGAATAGAGCCGCCGTCAGTTATACAAAGGATAACATTTCCATAACATATTATTAACGGTATTTCTGTGACTAAAGAGCTGCCATCCAATGCTCAACAGTTCTCACCGTACCAAACACCAGGTCATACAAACAGCCCTCAGTACGCTTACTGTGATCTGACCGTACAGCAGTGCCTTGTGGAGCGTGTGGAAGTTAGTTGAATCTACATTCAGGGCATTTAGCAGACGCTTTTATCCAAAGCGACTACCAATAAGTACATTTGTCATAAGAAGTGAAACAATATATCGCCGTCGGTACAGTAAAGATGTTCATAGCCCAAAGTGCAAGTACTAACAATAGCAGGCTAACCCCATTCCCCGTATACAGCAGTGATAGCTAGCTACTGCAGACGCTACACAATTAAGTAGTATGAATAAATACAATGTACATTAAGTGCGTACATTAAGTGCCAGGACGTACAACATACAATAGTGGGAGTGAGGGACTTTGCTCTGAACACGCCCTATAAGCCTGACTTAACAATGCTGGAAAGCACTAAGGTCGGCGAACTGAGCAATACGTCATCAGCCTAGAGATGTGTTAGCACAGCGAGGCAAAATCAAATAAAACACTAAGATATTTATATATATATATATATATATATATATATATATATATATCCTTCAGCTTCAGATGTAAAGAACAGAATGTTCATAAGTATAACCCTTATCCTTGATGGAGGTATATAGACTAAATGTATTCACTCTATCTGAGCCTTAGTTCATCTTCAGCCATTCAATGCTATTCCCAATAGATACTGATACAATACATACCAAACTGGTTGTTTTAGTCAGTTCTCAAGTAAAATACCAAACATTCACTCGATACAGCCATACAAATATTGGTTTGTCTTTCTGTTTCAGAATATACAATTAATACTAGCCATTACTGTCTTGCACTATGCACTTTATGTCTGTTTTTGTCTGCTATATGTCTCCTTGTCTGTTATACTGCATGTGAGTGGCGGGGCAAAATGCATTTCATTGTATTGTAGGCTTACTAAATACATATGACAATAAAACCAACTTGAACTTGAACATTATGTATTTGAAATCAGATTGGTGGGTATATATAAAAACGAGAGAGAAGATAAGACAGAAGAGCATTTAAAGCAGGTACAACACACACACACACACACACACCCCTAAGACCTTCCATCCTGATGTTGCCCAGATCTCAGACTATAATAACAATGGGGGGTTGGTAGTGTGTTGCTTAGCATAACCTGTATCTACTTCATGAACTTTGACCTCACCCTAGAACTGGCATTCAAGCCAAGGCAAGAATGGTTGTTCTTCTTGAGAAGCGCGTTGGACGACCCTACACCAGGCTGACATTCCCACTGCCTTACCTGAGACCTCTCACTCAGACAGGAGGAAAGAGTGCAAAGGGAAACAGGGCGGGCAAGAGAAAGGTCTTTATATAAATGAGTGCAGAGAGGTCGGAGGCAGCTGTGATGTCAGAGCTCAAGAATGCAAACCATGTAGGCGGTGGAAAGCAGAGCGAGGCATAATGAAGGGAGAGAATGAGGGCTGAGGGAGGAGTCGTGAGAGCCAGAGCCAGTCTATGTAACTAAGCTAGACAGAGAGAGAGAAACGTAACTTAAACTGATGTGTGTGTACTAATCCTAATGGATGATTCCAATGACCATAGTGCCAAGAACTCTGTGCTCTGCTTTGCCTCCTTTTTTTGACAGCATTGAAGGTATTAGACAAGCCATCAATATATCATATTCAAACATAAATGTTTGATCCCCACGTTTATTAGAAGTAAGGTGGAAATGATAACACGATTGAATATTATAGACTCCCACACTGTCCTCCTGTCCTCCAGCACCTTCATCATTTCTTAGCCTCAACGAGCTGCGAGGACAACTTCCAGTCAGGATTTAGATGAGATTCGTCTTCACAGACTCCTTCCACACTGTTGACCATTCAGTACTTTTGGTCAGACTGGAGAATTGGCTTGGGCTTTCTGGCCCAGTATTAAAGTGAGTTAGGTCATATCTTCAAGAAAGAAACTACTTTTCTAACTACGTATCTGAACTTACCAACGTTTAGACTCCCTCAAGGCTCAAGCCTAGGACCATCTTTATTCAACCTCTACTTTCTCCCACTACGCCTAATCATGCAAAATAACAGCATTGTTTACCATTGTTATGCAGACTCACAGGGATCCATACAGCCCTAGCTGTACTCCTGTAGGTCCGCTGGGACAGTGCATTGAGCAGGGCAACGACTGGAGGGGAAAACTGAGATAATAGTTTTCGGTGCCAAAGATGAGAGACTGAAAGCTGGCCTACACCTTGAGTCCCTCTCCTTAAAAAACAACAACCAAGCCAGAAATCCTGTTGTTATTACGGATTCAGATCTGAAATCATCAATCAAAAGCCATCAAGTCAGTGATAAAATCGGACTAGCATCACAGGAAAAAAAAAAAAAAACACCAGATCTGGTCCATGCATTAGTTAGGTTATTGTAACGGTCTCTTTCTTAGCAGCTACAGCTTGATCACAACGCAGAAGCTAGAGTTCTAATGAAGAACAAAACATTTGAACACAGCACAACAATTCTCCAATCCCTGCATGGGCTCACCTACAGATCGCTGACTGCTTTAGGGCCACAGTCACTGAAAGGCTTCTGTGGACCCTCTAGACCCGACACTAGTCAGCTACTGGTTCCCAGAGTCAAAATCAAACCTGGAGGAGCAGGATTCAACACATACTGTAGCTTGAGCAAACTGAAGCTCTGAGGAGAAGAATCAAGGTTGAGAACGTTTATGTCACCTTCGTTCTGCTGAATTATAATGCAATGTTAACCTACTAAATTCTAATCTATTCATTTTAAATTCAATTGTTAAGCGTCTTTTAATCCTGTTTTATTTTATTGTATGTTTTTATGTGAAACACATTGGCTCTGCATTGTGTATGGAATGTGCTATATAAAATAAGTTCACTGGACTAGTTATATAGTAACACGGCAAGAACATGCATGCAATAACCTGTGGGCACACAAACACACACATGCACACAAACACACACATGCACACAAACACACACATGCACACAAACACACACATGCCCAAACACACACACAGACTCATTTTCCCATAGGGAGACAGCTTGTTTGAAAACAGGGGCAGGTGGTGACTTGCGACTGGGGGAGGTCATAACATTCCTATCTGCTAGATAGTGGAGACCCCCCGACCCACACATCTCCCCCTCCTCCACACATCTCCCCCTCCTCCACACATCTCCCCCTCCTCCACACATCTCCCCCTCCTCCACACATCTCCCCCTCCTCCACACATCTCCCCCTCCTCCACAGACACTCTCTGCTCCTCACCCTCTCTTCCGTGTGTCAGTGGGACCTGTCTGTCTGTCCCTATATATGCACGTCTTACTGTCTGTCCGTCTCTTCCATTTGGCTGCTGGTGTGATCCTGATATTATTTATACACACCCCGCACACTCTTATTAGGGCCTGCTGCCATAGGCCCTGCTGCCCTGCCATAGGCCCCGCCTGCTGCCATAGGCCCCGCCTGCTGCCATAGGCCCCGCCTGCTGCCCTGCCATAGGCCCCGCCTGCTGCCATAGGCCCCGCCTGCTGCCATAGGCCCCGCCTGCTGCCCTGCCATAGGCCCCGCCTGCTGCCATAGGCCCCTCCTGCTGCCATAGGCCCCGCCTGCTGCCATAGGCCCCGCCTGCTGCCATAGGCCCCGCCTGCTGCCTCCAGATCCAGTGCAGGCCGTCTGCACCACATCATGCAGGCTAGGAGTCGTAGAGAGCTCACCTCTAGATAAATAGATAGAGCTCACCTCTAGATAAATAGATAGAGCTCACCTCTAGATAAATAGATAGAGCTCACCTCTAGATAAATAGATAGAGCTCACCTCTAGATAAATAGATAGCGCTCACCTCTAGATAAATAGATAGAGCTCACCTCTAGATAGATAGATAGATCTCACCTCTAGATAAATAGATAGATCTCACCTCTAGATAAATAGATAGAGCTCACCTCTAGATAAATAGATAGAGCTCACCTCTAGATAAATAGATAGATCTCACCTCTAGATAAATAGATAGAGCTCACCTCTAGATAAATAGATAGATCTCACCTCTAGATAAATAGATAGAGCTCACCTCTAGATAAATAGATAGCTAGATACTTTTCCCAAGGGGACATTCAAGAGGGCTGAACCATTAATCTAATTCAAACCAACATCGCCATGTAATAGAACGCATTTGTATTTATTTTTCTTTTACAATTCAATAGTTAAAGGGGTAGTTCAGGATTTTGGACATCGGATCTCATTTCCAAGTGAGCCAGTGTGTTATTTATCATTGGAAACCGTTTTCAACACTTTTCATTCAGTCCTTCTAGTTGCAGAAATCGCTGGTGCTAGGCTAGCGCAAGTCGAGGGGAACTGCTAGCCTGCCAATGAAAACAGTTTTACCCACTCCAAAGTACACCCGATGCAAACCAATTATAACGCCCGACTTTCGATGAAAATGTCTGTGTTGATAAAATAATATTAGAAATAAAACTATCCTTGTATCGCAATGATCACATTACATTTTGGGGGACTACTTTCTCAGCAGCGGTGGAATTTCACTTTGCTCTGGTGTAGCAACCAATTCATTACAGCAGAAGGTAAACAGAGAAGCACTCTAAACTAAACTAAATGCAATGCGATGCAAGGGTAAGTTTATTTCTCACACTATTCTATCAACACAGACATTTACATCGATAGCCGGGCATTATAATTGGTTTGCCTCGGGAGTGGGTAAAACTGCTATTATTGGCAGGCTAGCAGTTCCCCTCGACTTGCGCTAGCCTAGCACCAGCGATTTCTGCAACTAGAAGGACTGAATGAAAAGTGTTGAAAACGGTCTCCAATGATAAATAACACACTGGCTCACTTGGAAATGAGACCAGATGTCCAAAATCCTGAACTATCCCTTTAAATTACGATGATATTTATCAATTCATCTCAACACATAAGCCTAAAGGAAAGAGCAGCTTATATGTTGACTGCTTCCAATATTGTGTTGGTCGTACTATAGAATGATTTATTGGTTGTTTAGTGAATAATACAGAACATTAGGAACTTTACAAAGATAAATCACATACTAAATCGCAATCACAATATTGCTTGAAATAATTGCAATTTGATTATTTCCACAAATGGTTCAGCCCTCCTCACACACTGATCCATTGACCATCCTCCAGTCCCATTTAGGATTCATGTGTAAAGGTCTGTGTTGTTTAACTGACCCTCACCTCGTTCAACTGCTGAAGGAGACAGACTGATCAACCTGTAGGTGGAGCTGGCCGCGTGCAGCTGAGGGCGGGGCCAGGGAGGGACTTCATCCACTTATATCATTGGGAGTTTCTCTCAACCGCTATCGTATAATAAACAACTAGACATTTGTACATCTGTGTATTGTGAAATAAAGAACACAGATAAGGGTGTTGCAACTATAACATCTCCATTAACACAGAAGATGTTTGAAGCTGAAGGCTGCACGGTTGAGCTATCTGGCTGAAGCCTGACATCATTTCAGAAGAACATTATCAATAGTACATGCAGAACAAGCCTTGTCCCCCCCACACATTCATATGTATTTCTGCCAGTGTGTGGAGAATACAATAGCCAGAAAGTGGAATAAGTCTGAGACATTAACCCGACGACTCCGTTGTATGACTGCTACATCTTTTGGGTGCAGCGCTGACGTGTACTTCCTCCAGACCATGTGTGGCCCAGTTACTGCATCAGAGCCGCGCTAGTGCTACAGTGACTGGATATCAACAACACTGAATTTCCTGTTTATACTAAGCACTTCCTCCTTTCTGATTGGCTATTAATAACACACTAACCCTAACAAATGAGCCATGAGAAAACGAAATAGTTGTGGCTAGAGATGTTGCCCAAGTTGTTCCCGCTGCGTGTTTACCCAGGCGGCCACTTGTGTTGTTCGAGACGTCTCTGGGGTTTGTTTTCTTATTTGCACCTGTCCCATCAGACCATTACCCAACAGCGCCATGACACCATTACCCAGCAGCCCCTGTTCCTCCGGCCTCTCCTCAGGGGGGGGGGGGGGAGGGACCCAACCACAGCTGACAACCACATCTAAATGTCCACAGATCGAAGGAACTATTTTGAATGCATACACATTCACTTCTGGGCTGTGGGAGCTGTCCTGTCTAGCTGTGGCCTGTTGTGGACAGTGGAGTTTCCATACTGTCTGGTATGGAAACTCCTAGACAGAATAGCTCACACAGCCGAGAAGATCATAGGTTGCAAACTCACCCCCTTTTCAGAAATCTACAAGGCCCACATGCAACGAAAGGGCATGAGCATCCTGCTGGACGTAACTCATCCTGCCAACCATCTCCTTAGGTTCTCCCCTCAGGAAGAAGGCTGAGGGCTGCTAAAACAAAGACCTCTCCTTTTCTCTGTAGTGCAATTAGATCGCTAAATAGCGCTCCATCCCTGCATCAATACCTTATGGAAGCAATATGTTTTAAACTGTATTTATGCCACTGTGCCGCAGTATTATATTTTTTATTTCACATCAGCTTCATCCTGCTACAGTTGCACTTTTGGAATCGCACTTAAAACATGCACTTTAGGTGAACTTCCTCTTGGCCATGTAGGGACGAGCCGTGAACATATGAATGAATGATGTATGTACTATGTCTTATGTATTTTTGTGCCTTTAGCTCTTTGGCTACTATTTTTGTATGGTGTTTGTCTTGTTGTTGTATTGTAAAGCACACTGCAGCAAATTCCTAACAACTTACGTTGTATGGCAATTCAAGTATTGAATCTTGATTCACACACACATAGAAATAAAAGGGCATTACGTAATGTTCTTGATGCTTTTGTTCACATGATGAGCCCTATAGCTGAAGCTACAGCTATGACAGCTAGCTACGGCTAGCTACGGCTATTTCAGCATTTCCACGACCTGCAACTGTTGCCAGACAGTTACTCAACAGTAAGAGTAAAGGAGACTCTCTCTCGCCGTGGCCCTGGGCTTTGCCGGAACATGCCCGCGGCCCCCACTACCCCGACGACAACGCCCCAACAACAGCCAGACGCTGCCAACTGCAGCCGGCTTCTGACAAGCAGTTGTTCGAGCCAACTGTCTTCTTTAAAAAAACTGCGGACTGCTCTCTCTCTCCCTCCTTTCCCACACTCAGCATATCACCCAGCGGCTGTGCTGGGCGGGGTGGGGGTGGGGCGGGGGGCTGCTTAGATGAAGTGCTCAGAATAGGCCGGGCCCGGAGGAATGCATTCAAATTTTAATCTGCTTGTGATGACGTGAAATTAATATTTTTAACCATATTTGTCCTTTTGGTGTGTGATAGAAACGTCTCACTTTCTGAAGCACTGTCTTTGAAAGGCCGTTTGCTCTAGTTTGATGCTTTTTCTCTGCTCCAGTGTCTGTTCCCCCGCGGTGCGGACAGACAGGAGGCCAGAGCGCCGGGCGGTGGCTGCAGTGTATCATGGCAACCCAAACCATACACGTGGTTTGGCTCGAACACCGCCTTTGATCACGGCCAGGGCGATATGGTCAGCTTGATTGTTAGTGTATGGTGAGGTAGGTGTGTGTGAGTGGGGAGGTGTGTGTGTGAGTGGGGAGGTGTGTGTGTGTGAGTGGGGAGGTGTGTGTGTGAGTGGGGAGGTGTGTGTGTGTGTGTGGGGAGGTGTGTGTGTGTGTGTGAGTGGGGAGGTACAGAAGGCTGAGGGACAGGATCAAACACGCACTATACTGGTCCTTATCTAACTGATCTCAGTATGTTGACGTGTCTCCAGGAGCCCTTCTCCTTTACACATGCATGCACACAGAGTCAACAGCCTCCTCTCTTCATTCCCTAAACTCTTATTTAATGAATTTCTAAACTGAATTCTAGACTTTTGGCTGCACTAAAACACATCCCTTCTACTGCTGCGCTCTTAACAGAAAACCTGCAGTGAACCTTCAAAGTACAACTTCCTTGTCAAATAAGTCAATGAATAAACTAAGATAAATATTCTCTCTCTTTATCTCTCTTCCGGTTTTACACCTTAGTGTCTCACAGCTGTCTTCCAGGGCCACGCCTGTAGCGGTGTTGCTGTGAGTCAGTCTGTTAAGAGGTTAACCACAATGGTAAATGGATTGCATTTATGCCGTGCTTTTCTAACCAGTCGTCACTCAGACCACTTACAATTATTGCCTAACATTGAGCCGTTCACACACACACATTCGGCGGTGTCAGCCATGCCAGGCGACAGCCAGCTCGTTGGGAGGAGCTACGGTGAGGTGTCTCGCTCAGGGATACCTAAACACTCAGCGAGGCCGAGCCCGGATCCAACCAGCTACTATGCTTAGCTAGTGTAACCACAATTACTGCAGCAGTGGAACAAGAGGTCACCATACTGACATAAGGTAGGAAGCAGAGGAGCCTACAACTCTTCTTTGGGGTTCTTTAAAGGAGAGACGCCGTCATGGACAACGTGAGGCGTTACCAGCCTCAGTGACAGCAGACAACATTGAATCCTGAAATAAAGGGAGAATTTTGAAGACAGGTCATTCATTTTCATGCCACTTACCTAGCATAAACCCCCCCTGGAAGTACCCATTGAAGACGATATCTCATTATTAAAACAATACAAGATCAACACAGCACTCTGCCCTATCTCAAAGTAACATCATATGTCCTTGAGCGTTCACTCATTGCTGATCAAACTCCCTGCTCTCACTCTAAAGTTCACACTCATCTGGTAAAGTCCAATGGAGTGAATACACCACACACTGTGGTGAAATGACTTCTGCCATGTTGGCCATGTATGAGTTTGATGGTTCTCCAAAAAGGTTATTCCAATTAAATAAATAAATAAATAAAAGCAACGTAGAAACACTGTGGGATTGGGCACGCCTAGAGTCTTAAGGATAAACCAGGAAGAGTCGTCTCTCTCGTCTCGTGCTCTCTCAGGGCTAACTTTGGCTCTGGGTAGTGGCGGCGTCTCTCGTGGAAACAAACTAAACCACAGCGGTTCATTTAGAGGTAGCGCCACCATTCTCTGGATTTATACACTGTTTCTTCATGCTTCTCAGCAGACTGCCTCCCAGACCCTTTCAACACCAATGGTGCGTTTCCACGGGGGGGTGCGGTTCAGTACGGTATGAAGAGTGTTTCCACCACCAAAAGTGGGCGGGGTCCGGACTAAGCCTTGATGAGCCGTACTCGTCTCTCAGTACTCCTCCGCTGGGGTACCGAGCCGTCTGAAAGGGTGCCAACAAGTTAGAGCTACACATGCCCTCCGTTCATTGGTCAACAGAACAAGTTGGAGCTACACACACCGTCTGTTGATTGGTCGACAGAATCGTCCCTTCCGTGTGACAGGGGGATAATAACAAATAAACACAGTACCCGCGGTACCCGAGGTATTTCTGGACAACGGCGAAAGCTTTGTTTATTGTAGAAAATGTCGAACAAAAGTTTGCCGTCCTTCTTGGACGTTTATTTTCTTTTTCCTTGGATTTATTAGCAGGCTACACTGTGTCGGGCTGCTATGAGGTCACGATGCTAACGTAGCTGCTGCGGCTTAAACCCCGCCCACCATATGGGTACTGTCTTAAACCCCGCCCACCATAAGGGTACTGTCTTAAACCCCGCCCACCATAAGGGTACTGTCTTAAACCCCGCCCACCATAAGGGTACTGTCTTAAACCCCGCCCACCATAAGGGTACTGTCTTAAACCCCGCCCACCATAAGGGTACTGTCTTAAACCCCGCCCACCATAAGGGTACTGTCTTAAACCCCGCCCACCATAAGGGTACTGTCTTAAACCCCGCCCACCATAAGGGTACTGTCTTAAACCCCGCCCACCATAAGGGTAGTCTTAAACCCCGCCCACCATAAGGGTACTGTCTTAAACCCCGCCCACCATAAGGGTACTGTCTTAAACCCCGCCCACCATAAGGGTACTGTCTTAAACCCCGCCCACCATAAGGGTACTGTCTTAAACCCCGCCCACCATAAGGGTACTGTCTTAAACCCCGCCCACCATAAGGGTACTGTCTTAAACCCCGCCCACCATAAGGGTACTGTCTTAAACCCCGCCCACCATAAGGGTACTGTCGGTGGGGGAAACTCGAGCCGTAACCGAGCTGGGCCAAACGGAGCTTCACTACTGGGCCACGGCGTGCTGGGCCTATGCTCACCCGCTGGTGGAAACGCGCCATATGTGACCTCAAGCCCCCCCCACATGAGGTTCAAACTATGTCCTACATTATAATGGCAGCTGCACTGTACATAGAACCGGTGGTGAATGGTCGGGCATTAGGTCTGACAGACGCTAACGCTTGTAAAGGTCACAAGCGTTCGCCACGAAAACAAGATGCAAACTTGTGGGTGTGGCGAGAGGCGGGAGTATGATGTGATAGCCTATAGCTAGGGGAGCTCACCACTCACACTCAAATCTGATATCATCCTCATAATCACCATTTCTGTGGTTTCTAAAACATGAAATGCCCCTTCAGGTCCACATCCAATCAAATTCAACGTCTCTCCCCTACTCTTTCCATTCCATGCAGTGAGCCACACCTCATAATTGGTCCATCTAAACAAACCCGCACATGCTTGTGTCGTGTAGATGGGACTCAAAACCCTTGGCTTGGGTATTAATGTTTGTTTTTTAAGATTAATATGAGTTATTCATTCCCTCTTTAGAGAAAAAAAAATATCCCTCTTTGATACAGTTCAAGTAGGACATGTATTATAAATCTACTCTAATAGTGCTGCTTTGTCACAGGTAACACAGTATATGTATAATAACCCTGCCCTCTATTGTAGTGCTGCTCTGTCACAGTACATGTACAATAACCCTGTTCTCTAGTGCTGCTGTTACAGTACATGTACAATAACCCTGTTCTCTAGTGCTGCTGTTACAGTACATGTACAATAACCCTGTTCTCTAGTGCTGCTGTTACAGTACATGTACAATAACCCTGTTCTCTAGTGCTGCTGTTACAGTACATGTATAATAACCCTGCTCTCTATTCTAGTGCTCCATGCCATACATGAACTTTGAACTCTGTGGTTGCTAAGGGCCTTCATAGTCCTATCAGGCTCACCCTGGAGTCTAGTGGCGTATCTCTGCCTGCTGCTATCAGTGTAGGGTGGCAGAGGCCAGTAGAAGCGCTGTGCTACAGGCGTGGAGGACTGACAGGCTATCTCATGGTTCCACTTCAGACAGAGAAATATTGCCGCTAAGTTTTCCAAGTATCTGCTGTTGCGTTCTCTGTGTACGGTTCACTAGTCCCACAACACTCAGAGCTGAAGGGTTTTTGTGTACATCAAAACAAAACGCTGTGACATATCCAGAGCCCTCCTGAAGCAGACGGCAGCCCAGGAGCTGGTTAGGGTTAGGGTTAGTGGTAGCTAGGGTGTGTGTGTGTGTGTGTGTGTGTGTGTGTGTGTGTGTGTGTGTGTGTGTGTGTGTGTGTGTGTGTGTGTGTGTGTGTGTGGAACAAGGTGAGTGGTGGGTTATGAAAACCACAATCAAACACTTCCTGTGGGCGAGGTTCGTGTTTGCAGGTTGGGTTCACACACTCACACACACGCTCAAGGTCAGACACAAAAATGTGTGTGCGTGAGCATGTGTGTGAGTGCGTGTTTTCAGGTGGGGTTCCTGTTGCCATGGGGATGGTTAACACTCAGATGCCTATGAGTTGCAGGTGTATCCTCCACCCACACACAAAACACAAAACCAAGTCTCCAAAATGGGATACTAACTTTTAATAACCTGTGTATTGTCACATTGATATCATTCAAACAACAACCAATATCAGTAAGATCCAACATATCTAAACATCTCTAGCAGGAATGAGCTCTGGAGTCAAAGCCAGAGGAATTCTCCCCAGCAGAATGCACAGACATCCCATAACCATCTGGCAAACGAACCAGTACACGTCTCGGAGTGGTATGTGATAAGAACAGATAAGTTAAGTAAACACAGTGAATGAGGAGGTCTGGGAGAGGGTGCTGGGGAGAATACCTCAACCCAAACTAATCTCTTTATTCAACTATTCTCTGCTGTCACCGACTGTCTGTCCGCCCGCCGCTAGGCCGCTGCACAACTTTGTTTTTCTAAGGGCTGAGGGAAAATAACCCTCAGTGGAAAATTTAGCTTGGGTAGCTATGGCAACCTACACTGGAGAGCAGACACCAGATCTGCTCTGGAACAATGCATACACAGAAACATATTGATCTGGGCTAACGTCCAAGCTACATTGTTATGCCGTTAGGTTAAATATACACTTAGTATAAACCTTTCTAGGTTTTTTACTGATTCTTTGGAAGGCAGTTGAAATCCATCTAGGACAGCTCATCGTAGGGCTCAGGGCATAATCACACTCCCATCCAGCAACCAATCATTTAAGCAGCTTAACTAGACATCACTAAACAGCGACATGAACCAACACACAGGCCATGTAATAAGGGACAGGACTCTGGGGCCCGGCCTTTCACAGAGAAGCTATTTGCCCTCCAGCAGCCAACAATGTATGTTGAAGCAGCAGCCAAACAAAAAGGCAAACAACAGGGTCGGCTCAGAATTCAGTTCAATGTATGAATTTATATTAAAGAAAACGTGGACCCATGTTATTGTACAAACATGGTGCGTTATTGATGTTTCGTCACCGTGGAATTATTGACAGAGCTAGATCATTTAACCCCCGAAGTGACAAATCAAATGTCCCTCAATCCAACCAATGACTGCTCATCATAGACATGATTCATTATAGTAAGTAGTATTCATTTAATAACTTCTCCTGCCCTTTCTGCTGTGAAAGGGTTAGGCCTAACCCTAGTTTCTGGTTCGGGCTTAATAACCCATTTCCTATTGTATTCAGTGCCCACTGTTGTAGACATGTGTCGGTGTTAATGACACATGTCTGGGTGTCATCAGACTGACATGCGGCTCCTCGTAGATCCAGACATATCCTGCCGACTTCATGCTATAGTTGTAGGCTAACATCAATCAGTAACTGGTCAGAAGTTCATAGCATCCCGGGCCGACTGTCAGGCCGTGATTCCGGACTGTAGTGCGGCCGGTGACCGGTGTTGAAACGTGGAGCCTCCGACCCACCGAAAGCTCTCCCCAGACCTCCATGCGCTGGCCTCACCTAAACCGGCCAGCGTACGCGCCGAACCCCTTATACAATACCAACATAAACTGCAAGAAAAAAGTTTTTCCCGAGCAGGAACAGATGTAACACGACTGGGGGAAGCGTCACGAAGACCCGTCCGGCCGGTCGAACCGCGACACGGTCCCGTTAACGGCGTACCTTCAGACAGCCCGAGTACACCTCCACAGCCGCTCCGGGTCGCTCGGTTCTTCTCACTCACCGGTACCACTGCTCTAGCTCCGGATCTCCTCCGGTTCTTCTCTCTCACCGGTACCACTGCTCTAGTGCTCCCAACACACGCAATGTATCCCGATCTGGATTCAGTCTGTCCTGTCCGTGTGTCAGTAACTTCTGTCGGTCGGTCGGCGAGTCCCGAGCCCTCCCAGCATGCAGACCAGTGGAGGTAAAGAGGATTGCTTGGTGATTGGATCCCTATCAGTGCGGCGTGTGAAGTCAGTGTTGGCTGTATGGGTCAACATCTCATATTGGGCAACACTCCACCATGAGCAGTCCTACCAGGAAGTGCAAATCAGCCATTTAGGATCACGCCTTATTGTGACCACTGCACTCATACCTAGTAGACTGGATAAGCTGACATAAAGCATCTGAAGAGCTATCACACGCCAACCTTCTACACATTGATGAACACCTTTAAACGTCCACAAAGTTGTACTGAACCTACTTTCACATCTGTGTACTTGCAGAATAACATTCAAACTGGAGCCGAGCTGGAAGCGGCATGCTGGCTCTGTGGTTCCACGGAGCTCTCATACCCCCTGCTGTGCACATGTGTCCACTGCACATGAGGCCACTGCGTCTCAACCAAAGTGGTTTAAGGTGCGGCACTCGCAAGCAATGCGTTAGCCAGAGATAAGTTAACTCCTGTCAAAGGAACCGCTTATACAATCATCGTTTGGTTTAACAGTCGTGGGTGTTACAACTCCTGCTGTTAAAGAAATGAATGAATAACCAGTCGAGGTAACAAAAAAAACTAAACTTTAGCACAACTCGTGAAAAAACAGGCCTTTATAATAGGTGTACAGTACACAGGCGAACACAGGTGTGAATTATGAATGAATTAATAAGCTAATAAGTTTGTACCCATAACAGTGGCCATAGTTGACGTCATGAGTCGCCTCTACTATTACCTCTGGGCCTGTTTCACATGGGCTTTATAACACATGTGAAGGTGACCTTATGCTGCTGACGTAGCATGTCATGCGGATGTGCTGCCACAAGGGGGAGTGATCAATCAAGCCCCACATTCGGTTTCGGAAGCCCCTAACAGACATCAATCCTCTGAACACACACACACACACACACACACACACACAGTTCCTCTATCTAACACCAGGTACAATTGCCCCGCCCCTCGCTCTCTAACACACACACACACACACACACACACACACACACACACACACACACACACACACACACACACACACACAGGGTCCTCAACATTCCCTGGGCACCAACGTGCATGAACACACACACGTGCACGCACACACACACACACACACACACTAAGCGGACCAGGGTGATGTGACCTTTGTGGAATGCGTGCGAGGGGGAGGGAGCGGGTCTTTGCGGAATGCTTTTGTCACTTCCTCCCGTCCAGCTCCAGTACAGCAGCTCAGCCCTCCTCCACCGCCACCTCCCATGGCAGCCGTTATCACACACACACCGCCCAACATGCTGACTCCGTCTCCTAAACTCTGAACTCACGCTACTAATCCAACGGCAGATCGATCCCCTGAGAGAGGGCGCTTTCTGCATCAGAATGAACTCAATACACGTCTGTCCCTGTGGAGTCACAGTCACCCTGGTGTCACATCACTCAGATCAGTCTTTAAGGGGCATATTTAGAAGTGCAGCACAATCCTTAAATCGACATCAAAGACCAAATCATATCTCGCAGGCATCAGCCTTGCTGACACTTGACAAATCCTCCATCGTACTATTATAGTCACATATATATATGATGTCACATTTGTGACATACAGATGCTGGCTCACACAGATCCATACACACAAACACTATCAAACCAGTAGTGGTATTAGAACCAGATCCATACACACAAACACTATCAAACCAGTAGTGGTGTTAGAACCAGATCCATACACACAAACACTATCAAACCAGTAGTGGTGTTAGAACCAGATCCATACACACAAACACTATCAAACCAGTAGTGGTGTTAGAACCAGCTCTAGAACCAGGAGCCTCTCTATACGAGGCCTGGGTCTGACGCCAAATACATCACAGTGACAGTTAACATGTTGAGCAAAACATACATGATGCACAATAATGGTGGGAAAAAAAAAATACAAATATTGGCTTGCAGACTTTATAAAGTTACTAAAGAAGGTAGCTTGTGTGTGTGTGTGTGTGTGTGTGTGTGCTAACCTTGCAGTTATGACAGTAGCTTTCTCCATTGCACGGAGAGAGGATGATCTCCCCCGTGGGGATGAGCTGGATCTTCAGTTCCATCATATCTCTTTCTCTCTCTCTCTCTCTCTCTCTCAGTGCTCAGCTGTTTTGTCCGTCCGTCTGTCAGTCCTGATGTGCTGCTTTATCTCCCAAATATTATCAACACTTTCCCCGATGGCTTCTCATTGGCCCTCAGGTCAGAACACGACACGACTCCTAACAGAAATCACACACACACACACACACACACACACACACACACACACACACACACACACACACACACACACACAAGCTTTAGTAACACCAACGAAACAAAAGGAAAAGCCACAGGTCTGTTTTCAAAACAGACAATAAGCTGCTGGCAAACGTTACCTGAGGCTCTTCTTCAGCGTGGGAGAACGCGCAGCAGGGCCGGTCGCTGTTCTTTATTTTGTTTCTTTCTGGGAGGGCTGTGCTCTTAGCAGAAGGGTGTCACCTGCATTAGAGACCAGAGTCGCTCTGACGCCTTCCCCCCCCAGCATCAGACCCCCAGCACCCCCACCTTCCTCCTCCACGCACGGAGGAAGTCAACGCGCTCATGGATCAGTACACAGGAAGTGAGGCTGCTGACCAGGGCCTGGGCCCAGATGGACTGTGTGTGTGTGTGTGTGTGTGTGTGTGTGTGTGTGTGTGTGTGTGTGTGTGTGTTGATGCGTGCACATGCCTGTGTGTGTGTCTCACTCACACACACACACACACACACACACACACACACACACACAGGGAAATCTCTTGGCGATGCATCAATCTTATTGATATTTGCACAACGTTAATAATAGCTTATAGGATGGTAATTCCTTGAACAATGGGACTATGACACTAAACAATACAACCACGTTATACCAGTACAGCTGGCAGAGTGGCACCAATGTGTGTATATATGTGTGTATGTATGTGTGTGTGCGTGTGCGTGCGTGTCCGTGTGTGCGTGTGTGTGTGTGCGTGTGTGCGTGTGCGTGTGTGGGCGTGTGTTAATGTTTCCAACAGTCTGCTCGAGGGTGTAATGGATGATGTTGCAAGGGTACAATACACCAGGCATAAAAACACACACACACACACACACACACACACACACACACACACACACACACACACACACACACACACACACACACACACACACAAACTCCTCTCAAACCTCGTATCCTGCCGGAGACATTTGCTATGCACACCCATTTAGGAAAGGAGTTTGTGTTTGTGTGTGTGTGTGTGTGTGTGTGTGTGTGTGTGTGTGTGTGTGTGTGTGTGTGTGTGTGTGTGAAGGAACTCCCTTACAAACACACAGGCGTATGCACTGCATGCTTCTCAACAAACGGCGTGCGTTCTAGTGGCTGTTTCCTGTTACGCACGCACACACGCACGCACGCACGCACGCACGCACGCACGCACGCACGCACACACGCACGCACGCACGCACGCACGCAGGGAGAGATGGTGACAGTGTCTAAGGTTTCAGAGGTCAGAGGCCTTATGTTACCTTTCTGTACATTGCTGCAAATCAAGATTTAAAATGGACATGTGCAGACAGCCACTCACATCCTGGCCATGAGGAGCCCGCTGGGAGGCCCTGGTCCACAGGTGACCCCCCCCAGACAGCCCCCCCACCCTGGAGCCCTGCTGCATTCAGCGCATTTAGAAACGTTATTGATTTACTTTTTATTTTCCGACCCCTGATATTCAATAGGATGCATTAATGCACTTTACTTTCACTATTGCTGTGATTTTATTATGTTTACTGTGTCTTATATGTCTTGTCTGTCATGTGTGGAGAAAGCCATCTCACTTAACTGTACACCAAATCTACCTCTGGGTATAAATAAAGTTATCTAATCTAATATAATCTAATCTACATATTCGAGGCCACCGTGTGGCGCTGGTTCTCCACCAAAAGAAGAAGAGGAGGCGGAGCATGGCGTCAAACCTGTATACAAACATACAGTCCAGGAGGAGACAGCAGTTGTTAAACCTTGTAGATTGAGCAGAAAATACTTTTTAATGTACAGTTAGTCATTAAATGAACCAAGGGGCTGTATTTAAAGCTACAAAAATAATACAAATCAAACAAAACTAATCAGACGGAAATCTAACGTTGCCACCTGGTGTGGGGGGCGATGACGTCATGGTTTGCGTACCTGGCCTCCACACGAACCCCAACACCAAAACGCAGGGGGCCATTTGTCTCTTTCTCACCCTGGGACCTGGTTTCAAA
>NC_140274.1:1271782-1399282 GCF_964030765.1 Micromesistius poutassou | reverse complement strand
AGTAAAATGATTTGCATTTGACATTTCACTAAAAACAGATAAAACGGCTCCCAAAACTAATAGTCAACATATCAGTAATAAAAGTTAATTTCTGTAATTACATTAAGAAAAAATTCTCAATATATCCAGCAACTGATAAAAATATTGAGGAAAAACCCAAGAGAAAAAAATTCATACAATAATGAAAACATACCATTTGTTAAATTCAGGGACTCTGTCTATATCTTTGCATTTCTCACATTGTATTTACTGTCTCAATTAAGTGGTACTTACTTCAACTGAATTAAAGGGCTAACAAAAATAAAAAAATATGCAAAGAGGAGGAAAATAAGTGGGTCCGCTCCATGTGGGACATGAAGCTACGGAGGGTTGAAGGGACAGGGAGAGAAAGAAATATTCCCAAAGAAATGAGATTAGACAGGGAGGAGGAGAGAGAGGACCGTCACACTCCTCAGGGTCTGGGGAGGAGGCCTGGTTACAGAGGAGGAGGGGAAGGAGTGTGAGGAGGGGCGAGGGATAGGGTCTCAAGTTGTTGGCTGTCGTTGGCATAGTTCTCACTGGGCCTCGTCCTCAACGTCTTGCAATGCCTCTTTGTTCTGTTCTTCTCCTGCAGAGAGAGGGGACATCAACACATCAGCATCCCCACACACGGTGGCACAAGACGGGGCTCCTTCACAACAAACCACTGGCAGTTCACTCACACACCGTTTGGTGTGCTTCCAGCTCAACCCACAGGCCGAGGCGGTGTGACCCCGCCCACCTGCTGCTCCAAGTGTTCAGCAGGTGGCCGTCGTGTGACTCGTCAGAGTCACATAAGTGGGCTTGGAAATCAACCAGCGAGATTCTTCTCCGTAGGATTATAAACACATATGCTCTATTTGTGAGTCAAACTCACGTGTCGACGAATGCTCGACCGGGCTAGATTTGGGGTGAACAATCTGCCTCTTTGCAGATGGCAAAGAGAACTTTTCAGAAGAACCGAAGAGCAAAACCTGTACCTACCGGTGAGTCCTAAGGTCGAAGACAAATGTGCACCACTGATTGACAATACTCAAGTTCTCCAGCCCAGAAAGCTGTCCTTATTGGATGTAGGTTACTCCAATTCCACAACAGTGATTGATATTACACAAATAAATCATTTTGTTTAGGCATTCAACTGGCAGTATCCATGTAACTTAAGCAGACCCAGAGCGACCAACATAAACAACTCGTATCTCTGCTAGTAATAGTGGCAATCTCTAAATATATAACCTCTTCATTACATCAACGGACAACCTTTGTCTAGGTGGTACAGACTCATCTTGAGGAGAAATGAAAACAGCAAGAAATATAACTGTGGGGTTGGGGGGGCAGGTGGCAGGTGAAGGCTCTGGTTAAATAGGAAATCAATTTCCTCCATGACGGTTCATTAGCAAAGATGATGAGCCTGAGCTCTTACACACACAGCTAATCTCTAGCCTTATCTGCACAAGGATGAAATAACTAAACAAATGAAGAGTGGGGGAGAGACGGCAGCGTGGGTGCAGTTAGATCACCAGTCCAGTGAAGAAGAATGCGGCCACACACGCAAAAAGCAAGGCCAAGGTGAGCCACACTAAAAGAACAGTTAACGAGAGAGAGAGAGAGAGAGAGAGAGAGAGAGAGAGAGAGAGAGAGAGAGAGAGAGAGAGAGAGAGAGAGAGAGAGAGAGAGAGAGAGAGAGAGAGAGAGAGAGAGAGAGAGAGAGAGAGAGAGAGAGAGAGAGAGAGAGAGAGAGAGAGAGAGAGAGAGAGACTCAAGAACACGGGGGGTGGTGAGGGAGCAGTAAAGCTTCTAGAAAGAACTGCTGCTTTTCCAAAATGAGGCTTCAGGGATGAAAAGCGAGGAGGAGAGAGGGCTATTCACGGACTCCTTTGGACTGCTTTACAACAGGACACACAAGCCACTGCAAATGCTAGGAACCCTTTTCTTTTGGGGTGGCATTGACTCAGCAGTATCGGTGACGGGGGGAGAAGAGCCCGAGGCTACAGCCCCATCCATCACCTTAATCGGTTTATGTGGAAAACGCCGCTACATTTGACTTTCTTGTTGGGAAAGGATATGTTAAACCGAGAAAGTCTGCAAGTGATTTTTTTTGCATTTATCTGAACACTAAACAATCAGTAACTTAAGGTTTTGGACCCGCCAACACAAATGCCTTCTCAAGACCGATGTGGTTCACATGTCATATCAACAGACTCACCGTCGCCCTGCATGTCTGAAGTCCATAGTGTGAGGTTGTCGCGTAACAACTGCATGATGAGCGTGGAGTCCTTGTAGCTCTCTTCACTCAGCGTGTCCAGCTCTGCGATGGCGTCATCGAACGCAGCCTTCGCCAACCTGCGTGAACAAATAGACATGAGTCACAGCACTGGCTCCAAAGGGCACGTTGTAACATCCTGACCCTGCAGGGCCCTTGGGCCCATCTGTCTACATTGATTATTTATCGTCTTCCTTACCATTAAATTCCGACCAACTGTGAGTCCACCTGAAGAGGCTGAGGCCTCTGTTTCATCCGTCACGCAAACATTTTAATATAAACGCATCAAACAATGCATTTGTGGCAACAAACCCTGATTTAAATGGCTGCATCTTCAACACATTGGTATGTGACTTGACTATGCCAACAAAGGTTAAACCTCCTGGACACCGCTAGTAACTATTACTAACTACTACTAGTATTATCCGCCCCTCTGGTGGAGCTCCAGCCATCACCAGACACAGACTGGTTCATACTATGCATGAAGGTGACCCACCCTGCACACTGCGGTGTAACAGTTCCCATGGAGCTCCATACATTCACACAGGACCCTGCTGGCCGTTGGCCCCATTCAGACGCACGCTGTGGGTGTGGTTTACAGGCCTGTGCTATGGCTGAAGGGTTTGAGCTAGTGCTGCCCACCAGTTCATTTGATTTAAAGGGGGGATACCGCTGCCCTGTGGCTGTCTCTGCTAGCTACAATCTGATTTTCAGATTGGGGGAATGTTTGACTGAGGTTAGCTGGAAAACCAAAACGGCCAAAGCAGGTAACTGTGTTTTACCCATAGAGGGCAATTTGAGTCCATATTTGCATCTTATCCTAGGTTTTAAAAACTAGAGATTTGGACCAAGATCAATCCATAGTCACTGTCATGTAACCCCCCCACATGTGTTCCCATCTAAAACACACAGGGACAGAGGGGAGGCAGGGGGACAGAGGGGCAGAGGGCTCACCTGCAGGCGCGGTCCGGAGAGTTGAGGATCTCGTAGTAGAACACAGAGAAGTTGAGGGCTAGGCCCAGGCGGATGGGGTGCGTGGGCGGCAGCTCCGTCATGGCGATGTCGCTGGCCGCTTTGTACGCCACGAGGCTGTTCTCCGCTGCCTCTTTGCGGTCGTTGCCGGTGGCAAACTCTGCCAGGTACCTGTGGTAGTCCCCCTTCCTGGGGAACAACGCCGTGTTGGTGGTTGAGACAATGAGTTGAGCGGTTCATTAGTTGATCGCTATCCATTTTTACGATTCTTCAAATTGATCATTGATTCAAGGTTGCTTATAGCTTAAAAAATGACATTAGGTTGATTTCAGTATTTCAGAGCGTAATTTTCTTTTTGACAAGAGAAAACACATGATACATAGAACAATACAATTAGGACAACGAAGACCGTTAATGTGGCTGGAACACAATGGACATAATACTTTGTGTGTAACTGGAGCATCCCCGTGGTTTGAAGTTCAACTCTTACATTTTGTAGTAGAAGACTTTGGATTCTCCTGTGGTGGCAGCAGGAATAAGGTGCTTGTCCAGTACATCCAGAATTTCGTTACAGATAGACTTCAGCTCGTCCTCAACCTGCCATCACAAATACACACACACTGAATATCAGTCACTGAAATGCACTTGGAATAACGCACTTAACTCGCTGTCAAAACACCTGCCAACAATTGAACAACAAACCAGATGTGTGGTTTTGGAGTGTCTGTGAGCAATGTCAGAGCATGGTCCCCGAGACACACGGCGTGGAGAGAAGCAGGTCTTACAGCACATTACAAATCTCTGAATGACATTAGCTCATTGACTGCAGTCCAATGGCCTCTCCCATCAGTCTGACACTCAGCCGCCTCTCCCACAATGATAGGCAGCTCTTATTTCCAGAGAGAGCTGGCCAACTATGACTCACATAGCTGTCTGGGGCTGCTATTGAACGCAAGTAACATCATGAGTTTCAAACGAAGCTTGTATAGCAGCGTTATCCAGTTATCCAGCTCATTTATATTATCTTGAAGGCAAGACTAATTACAACACAGCACAGTAATTATGGGATGCAATGAAGACCATCTTTGGTATTTCCTGGCGACCATTGTCCAATAGACATTGCAGTGTTTCCCACAGACCAGGTAGCAATGTGTGGTGCCCCCCTGCAGGGTTGGCACCTTTTGGTTTTTGGCCGGAGTGAGACTCAGTAGAATCTCATAATGCTTACATTATAACAGGGTCCGCGGGTGGAATTGTTGACGGGGGCGGGGTAGTTGGATTGCGGGCGGATGGGATTGTTGTGTTGGATTGCGGGCGGACGGGATTGTTAACGGGGGGAAGGAGGGGGGGGAAGGTTGGTAAAAGTGGAATCAATTTGTGGCGCTCGTTGTTGAATCTGTGGCCCTGCGCCACACATTCGTCTATGTATGGGAAACACTGCATTGTACACCTGGACTCGTAACAAGTGAGAGACTTAAATGAATCACTTGAGATAAAACTATACAAATACCGTGCATAGATTATCACAAAAAGGGTTCCTATTAGGTTATAACTTAACTTTTTAACTGTAATAAAACACTGGGTCAAGATATTAGAAAAGACAATATTTTTCTTGAAGCCATCTCTACTCATGACAGTTACATCAACGTAGCATTGAGCGCATGGAAGACAGACAGCACTAATAGCTATGGTTAGCATGTCATCAACGACACACGCACACACACACACACACGTTACCGTTTTCCTGTACTCTCTGATCATCTTAAGTTTGTCTTCGCTGCCCTTGCTCTCCTCCCTCTGTTCGATGCTGCTGATTATCCTCCAGGACGCTCGCCGTGCTCCGATCACGTTCTTGTACGCCACCGATAGCAGGTTCCTCTCCTCCACCGTCAGCTCCACGTCCATCCCCGCCACCAGCTTCATGGACTCCACCATCTCTGCGGGGACAACACGTGTTTCAACTTCATGCAGTTGTACAGAAACATGTGAAATATCTGAAGTGCAATAGACAGGGGTCAGAAACGAGAAAGCCACCAAACAAAAGGAGGTCAATGGTGGCTAAAAAAAGACTCAAGTAACGGTACCGTTTTATAAGATTTGAATTGCTTGTGAACGTGAACCGGTGCCGGGCCTCACCCAGAGGCACATGTATAACAAAAGGTTCGATCACATGTTGAAAGAGCACATATCTGGGCTGCCCACATTTTCAGAGAGGTTGTTTACTACTGGTGTGTAAAAACGACAATGGTGACAATTAAAATGTATTAATACAATACCAAAACTACGTCTCCCCAATGCTGTGACTCTGAGGTAATTGCACATTATTCAAGCATGTGCAACATATTTAAGTATGCCTATTGTGCATAGTAATCGTAAGCACGTCACCCATGCATCGCCATAAATACACCCTGGGGGGCAAACCCCACCAATGACTCATAGGCACTATCAGACACCGTTACCGGGCAACACGCCCTGTAACAGTAGTAACCGTCCATCTAAAAACAGCCCGGCGAGGCCCCCGCTGGCACCGCGGTGTGGCGGTACTGGACCGGCCCCAGAGGAGGGTCGTTCTCCCGGGCTGGTCCGTGTGTGTGGGCTGTAGGGGAACACCCTAGTGAACAGCTGCCCTCCCTCCACCCAGGCTGCTAATCAGCTAACAGCGGCTCATCTCATTAATAACGCCACAATGCGACATTTACATTTGTTTAATGTCGGCGTGAGCTTGACATCATATAAGCTATATACTGACTCTGCCGCAAGCTTATATTAAAGTGCCGACCGGTGGGTCAAAAGCACTAAGTTAGTCGGGCCAGCCTGGTGCGGGGAGCGAGAGTCTGACAGCTCACCCACCGTCCGCCATTTTGTGTTAGCCGCTAACGTTAGCCGGTGTCGATACATGAGAATCGATCTACGACGACCATCAAATCACATCAAAGGTGTCATTGGTGCAGCACGCGAATCACACTTCGGACCGTTGTCGAACCGCGTCCACCAGCGGGGTGGCTGAACACCGCTCGCCCGTCGACTATGTCCGACAGTCGGTTAGCATAGCATGTTGCTATCCGGAGCTAACACCGCACTCCCCAGGTCGAAGCCGTCCCCCCGCAGAGCCTCCCGGCGCCTTACCGTCGTACCGCTCCGCCTGCTCGGCCAGCTTAGCCTGGTACACCAAGTCCTCCCGGTCACCCATGGTGTTAGGATCTGTAGGTGGTAGAGCGAGCTTTTAAATCGGACAAATGTTGAAAAAGCACGTCGGTATGACTTGTCAGCGGTTCCTAGAAACCAATGGTTGGTAGAGAGTCGTTCCGCCCCACCGGCAGCACTGGGATGGAGTGAAGATGGCGCCCTGTTCCATCCGGGCACTGGGATGGAGCGAAGATGGCGCCCTGTTCCATCCGGGCACTGGGATGGAGCGAAGATGGCGCCCTGTTCCACCCGGGCAATGGGATGGAGTGAAGATGGCGCTTTGGTCCGCCCATCTACTGCACACTGGGATGGAGCAAAGATGGCGCCCTGTTCCACCCGGGCACTGCTGCACACGCACATGAATCCCCACAACCACGCCTTCCACATGCAACACCGAGCTGAATGAATGTGTGGTGAGCCCCTGATGATGTGAAATACATACATATATATATATATATATATGTGTATATATATATATATGTGTATATATATATATATATATATATATGTATATATATATATATGTGTGTATATATATATATATATATATATATGTATATATGTATGTATATATATATATATACACATATATATATATATATATTCCCTGTAAATAAACGTGAAATGAAACGGTGCAGTGATTAACCCCAAGACACCACAACAAATGGAATAGTGGAAATTGTGTAAATGCCAAACAGCAATGTCCTAACTAAAAGCATTCAGCAGAAATACGTCCATAGTTCAACCATCTGCACTTTAATAAAATAAGCTATAGTAGACAATCTTTTCACCATGATTCGATTTTATTTGCAATCATGTATTAACATATTACATGCTACACAAAATAAATTGTAATTTTAATTGTTTTGAAAGAATATAGTGTTATAATAAAATGGCACGTTTTGATACTAACACAATTTCGTCTGCTTCATCTGCCGCCCATCCACACATGAAAGGAAATTAATGAATGCAGGATTACTACAACACTTAAAATGATGTTTGTAAGCACTTGGCATGTAAATAGTGAATTAAACCTGATAGCGGTGGCTACACTGATAAAACGGATCATTCATTCAAACAAAAAAGGATAGTTTCCAATAACTGGATGCATTTTTGGCTTCCAATGATCCACTTGTCTCTACCGGCTGGGACGTTAAATGGTTCAAGGAAGGAAAAGGCTGATGTTAAAACAGGACGAACTGGAAGGCTTCTTAAAATCCATCCAAATGTATCCAACCATCAATGCTGCAATTGATCATGAAGTAATTACCAGTAAATGACCCCCTGTAGTAAATACAAAACTGAAAGTCGTCAAGTGCGTTCCGTTTAAAATTCTATTTCATCTTCATCTGCACATTTTCTGGCAACTTTATAGTTCCCAGAACTCGCGTTTCCCTTAATGCAATAGCGCCATCTACTGGTATGATCCCTACACATGTCGAAAGATCTACCTTAAGCATAAAACCTGGTTTACTTCAACAAAGGTAACACAGTCCAACCCCTGGATAATGAGAGGGATTTACAGTTACCCCAAAACAATAATTTACCATTATATCTAAATGGCACCTTGTCATTAATTATCTGAAGAGAAAATACCAGTCAAAAAGGAGAGATCATTTTTTTAAATCAACGTTTTGTTTGAGTATCACAAGTGGATGAGTTGTAAAATGTATGGAGCATGAGAACAGAGTAGTGAGGCTAGGATGGAGGCACTGAAGTCACTAAAAGGGACAATGTGGTTCCAGATGGCACGAGAACAAATGGGAATAAAATTAAAATGAAGAGAAATATCATGTGAATAGATCTAAACATTGTGTATGAGTGTATTCCACTTCTGCTACGGTATATTGACTTAAGGGAAAATCTAATATGCATACTTACTACCAATGAGGAGATGGTAATAACTAAGTAGTGGACCACCTACAGTCAATTCAACAGCTATTAAAATGCACACGAGAGACATACAGTCTGGATACAGGGGTAGGAATGGGGCCTCCATTTATCCGCTGAGCGCAAGCTTCAACTCTTCCCTTGTCACCATGCAGTAGTGGACCCCTCGAACTGTGTCCCGTCTCTGAACACTGGGCCCGAGTGCTCAGACCTCAAGAAGAAACCTGATAGAATAGTCACTTGTTTGCCATGTAATGGAAATCCCATACTATTCCATTTCAGCAGAAATGAGAGCGTTATTTTCTCTCCCTCCTTATAAACAGACTACTTGGTCCTTCAAGAGAGACTAGGTGGTTGTGCAGAGAGAGAGAGAGAGAGAGAGAGAGAGAGAGAGAGAGAGAGAGAGAGAGTAGTGTCTTCATCCAACCTGACCCAACCAAGCATAAAACAGACGACACATGATCAGTGCTGGGTTCTCTAGTCTGTGAATATGTGCCTTACAAAGCAAAAGACAAAAACAGTATAGATAGACAGCTTCATGCCCAGGGGGAGAGGGGAGTGGGTGGGTCCGTTCACTCAGTGAGGTCAATCTTCATCTTCAGCATCATCTCCCAGTGAATCAGAACCAACACTAGTGCCAGCCGGGCCCCTGCTGCCATGCCTCTTGTAAGCACAGCCTCATATTATTTCCGTGTAAACACTAGTTGTGTGGCTTGGCCTCAGAGTCCTGCAGCAATCAAAAGGATATGGAGAGGATGGCCCAAATTCAAACTCTTCTGGAAGAAAGGAAGACATCATTTTCGGTGGCGATGCAAGTGTTTTTAAGGAGAGGGGTCAGTTGGCGATATATATATTTTTAAAGAGTATGAGGGTTCAACTGATGGAGAGTTAGTCAGACAGTCTTAATAGTTTACCAAGTTCCACAATTCTTGGATCCATTATGTAGTGGGTGGTGGCATAGAGGTGTTGGTTTACAAGGTGGTGCATAGGATTGAAGACTGACTCTGTAGTACTAGTGTCCAGGGGAGAGACAGTTATGGGTGTGGAGGGGGGGTTCTTGAATGGGGGAGGGGAGTTTTCAGCTGAGCTCCTCCTCTGGGTTGTGCTGGTCCAGCAGTTTGACATGTGTGAAGGGGAAGTGGCCTCGCTTGCCTTTACACTCGCCCTCCCATTGCCCGTTGACATTGATCTTGGTCACCGTCACCTTGTCGCCAACCTGTGAGGAAGAGAGAGAGGTCTGTGGTCTACAGTCACACTCAATCACAATGGAAATCCCATTTTGGGCTCCCAAATCAATTAGGTTTTAATACACTGAAATATACTACCATGCAGCTGGGGTGTCTTATTTTAACATAGAGAGTAGCATTTCTAATTACAAAATGAAAGCATTGAGAACGACCATGCTTGATGAACAGGGTCACTGAAGACTGGATCAGGAGTGGGGGCAGACAGCCTGCCTGCCACAGTCTGCACCAGTTTGATGGTGAAGATTCACCTCAGTTACGGTGGGTAGGGGAACTGCTTGGTAACATTACATCATGCAGAGCGCATCTCATACCCGTAATATGACCAGTACAATTACTAATTGGGTCCATGCAAAAGTGTGTTATCCCTTGTAGGCTAGACATGTTATTGATGCTATAAAGAAAACTTAAAATAAAACTTTTTTTTTTGCCACCCTTTGTTGAATGGGTAAAAAAATACAACCCCTCTCACTTTCTGCCAGTATGTGCCAGATGTGAAGTGTATTGTGATCAACAGCACTCGTGTTAGATGACCAGTGTGAATTTGGATGTCATGAATCAGAACACAGAACAACGTTGATCATATTACTTGATAACAAGGATTAAAACCTGCTTTATTCAAGTAATACTTGAATAACTTGAAAAAAAAAAAATATATAGTATTTTCATTTTGTTTTGTTTAATACTGCTTTGGCTATGTGCACCAATTGTGAAACGGCTATCCATCTATATAACAATACTACTGACTGTAGCCATTGTATTGTAAAAATTAGTAATCCAAGTGTGCCTGTGCTACTGCATAAGCTATTTAGTTGTTCTATATTGTTGTATTAAGATATCCGGCTGTTTGAACACCAAATTGCCATACTAGGCAGACTAGTAGCAGACTTTGTATTATAAAAAGCCGAGCGGGAAGCCTTTGTGGTAATCTAAAAGGAGATATCCTACAGCTTTTCTGAAACGACTAACCCTAACCCTGAAACGACAGACAAGACAAGGAAATGCAAGCTAATTATTAACTGCCCAAAGAGCGTCTTGCTGAGTCATTCAAGCTGCCTACTTATTTTCTCTGGCTGTTGGCTTATGCCAAAGAATTGCCAGAGCAGGTGAGAGGAGGTGTGGGCCCTCATGCCATTCATTCACCCCAAAATAAAAGCATTAAAACAACTTCCATCAACTCTGAAAAGAAGGCTCCTCAATTGAAGAATCATTGGTTGTTGGGTCGACCTATCCTAGTTCGGCAGAATCAATGTCGAGTTTAAAGGGCTATACAAATAAACTTTGATTTCAATTGAAATGCGGTGGGCTCCAGTGAATAAGCCAGCCTCAGCTGGTCCGACCCGGGGCCAGGCACTGCCCTCCCCGCGCCAACGCCTCCTCAGAGCGCTGGCACTTCAGCTCTCAGGCTTCAGAGACTTCTAGAGGAAATGGCCCTGTTCCCAAACATAAAACTATTTCCTTCCCCAGAACCACCCGCTCCATGGAACATCGCCCCCCCCCCGCCCCCATGCGTGTCCAGGTGGGGGGGGGGGCAAACAGAGAGGACGTTATCTTCACACTAAATCTAAGACTCCTAATCTTTCATTTCAGCTCCTGTCTATCAAATAGGAAGATACCAGCGCCACCATTTCAACTATTTGTTCCATGGCAGCCCAGTCACAGGGGAAATGGCTTTCCAAGGGTAAAGGGAGGAATGCTTTGTTAGAGAGATCGTGCTTTGATATCAAATGCTAATCCATAGTTACCTCCAGAGCCAGGGCCGTCTTGTCATAGGCGTTGGGTACTCTCTTCTGTATGGCTCTGGCTAGCACAGGTCCATTCTGGAGGTTTGGGAGAGGGGTGGGCTGGGCGTACTGACTGGGGTCCCCCAGAAGGGGAGCTCCGGTCTGGGCCGTAGACCCGTCACAGTTCCCTAGCGGTGGCGGAGCTCCCGGTACGCCCGGTCCACCCAAAGCACTGGGAGATGACGGTCTATACTTTTCCACATAGGGCACGGGTATCATCCCGGCACGGCATTCGGAATTCTGGGCGTTCCACCACTGCTCCTCCGGCTTCTCCAGGACACGCAGGATATCGCCCCTCCGGAACGGGAGATCCTCCTCATCGTTCCCGGGAAAGTCGAACAGGGCGCGGACAAACTCGTCTTCAAGCCGCGGGGGGGGCCCTCCTCCATGGCCTGTTTTGGTGCTAATAAAGGAGGTGTGTTTGGACTTATTGATGGGCTCTATCAAGGTAGTGGTGTCCAAATAATGGATCTTATAGAACTCCAGCAGAGCAGGGAGAGCCTCAAACTCCTGGTCGCCAATACGGAACCTCGGAGGGGCCAAACCTGGGAAGGGACATGGACAAGAAACAGGGTAAAAAAAAAAAATGCAGATATGTGGAAGAAATGAAGCCGACCTAACGCCCCCATTGTGGATGTGATGTACACTGAGACAAGTGCAGTGGGCGGAGGCTTTTTTGCGACTTCTGAATCAACGTTGGTGTTTTTATTTTATCACTACGGATGTGATCCAATGCCCACATGGAACATCCCTACACGTAAGATACACATATATCCTAGTATAATGAGGTGTATAATAAAGACGTTGTTCCGTATAAAGATGCAGCGGGTCATTGCAGGGCGGTCACATCCAGTCGGACACTGGTTTTGAATGGATGAATTCAGCCAGACCCCAGATGTTATCTTCTCACCTGCATTGCCGGATTGTCTTTGATTGTTGCTGATGCTGTTGATGATGTAATGCGAGACTTTGGAGTTCTCCGACACGGAGAGCACGTAGTCCCCCGGGCTGGTGATGGAGTCCCGGACCAGGAACACGCCGTGCCTCTGGCCCTGCAGTAGCGACACCGCCTCCTGTCGGCTCAGACGGCCCCAGTACCAGCTACCGCGGTCCTCCGCGTCGAAGTGACCGGCCATGCTCCTCACTCGAGAGCCGAGGCTTCACGGGCCTTCCCCGTACCCACCAGCAAGGCTTCAACTCATACAGAACTTTAGCGCCTGGAAGCCGTCTGTTGAGCAGGCGGCATCCGCGACCAGCCCGCGGTCATCAGTCACCAACACACCGGTGGGGTCGTATCCGGTTGAACCCTTCGCGTTTCAGTATCAACCCCAGAGCACCGATATGGTGCTGTGTTTTGGCAATTCAATTTAAGCTACAATCGAGCGACTGATGACAACTAACTTCAAAAACTGAAATGGCGGATAAGGGGAAACAAAAAGACCCTACTCACCGGATGTGACGTGTGAATATTCACAACCATGGCGGTGACGAGCCGCCATGTTAGTGAGGTCCAGACGATACACACATCTGTTTCATTCCTTCATTTAATGTACGAATAATGTTGATATTTAAAAAAATATATGACTTAAAAACTTTAAATATATCCTTTCAACGGTCATTTATTTAATAACCATGACGTTTTTATTTGAAGAATGGTCGTGGCCGCTAGATGTCAGTCGCATACTATTCAGTAGCAGCCAATGCATTATATCAGACAGTACAGCTTAACCTTGGTAGGCCACAGAGACGTCATGACCTATTAAAGTCTTTCAAGGTGATGACAATGGTGGCTCACAACATGTGAATTGCTATTGAGCCGTTACCATATAGCAATGAGTAGGGTCTACCTACATATAAATGCTATGGTTAAATACAATCGTACAATTGCACAGGCAACATTGCCTGTGCAACCCAATTATGAGTGCTTGTCTGAATATGGGCATGTATATTTTCATGTATATTTCTAACTGTTTGATTGTTCCTTGACATGAGTGAGACACTGTCATTAGCCTTTTCTGTTCTGTAATGAGTACACATGATTAACATTCTATGTATTCATGGTTGCTTATAACCAGGTTGAACAGAAATTGAAAGTGAATATCCTATCTAATATTTATTTTGAAACAAATATAAATGGTCAATAATTGATATACATATTTCCATATACACAGGGGCAGTTTTTGTGGCCTTTAATATATTCATACACAATCTAATGTGTAAGTGTCTTGTTTCTCATCCAAAAATGACAATGTATGTGTTATTAATTCCCCAGAAGAGCATTCTGTATGAATGAATGCTATCTCTACACTACTAACTTCTGGTACCGAATTTCTTCATGGCCACAAATCGAATCAGGGCAATATCTACTAAAGTGTACAGTATGGTACTAAAATGTACAATCTGTGTTTTTCAGCCTTGTCGTAATCAACATTTAATTTCAACAGATGCGTCTCTGTTTGCTGAGACACAGCAGTGTACGTTCAGACAACGAGAACAGGGGAACGCCACGGGCCGACCATGCATCACGGGAAGATACAGGCTGCAAAGTTACCACGAAAAAGACAATGGGTGAACATGATTATTATTATTATTATTATAGGGAAACCTTCACATCGTGGGCAGGTAATACAGAGGAAACAACCACAATCATCGAGTTTAGAATCGGCCAGGGCTGAAGTCAGCCATGGCGGTGGAGACCAAGTTAAATTGCAATACACTATGTGTGAAGTGGACATGTCTGCAAGAGTATTAAAGGAATCAAAACAACTAAGTCCATCGGATGGCCTCAGTATCAGACTTCGTGGCTACAGAGAGCCTAATACTACAGCGTACATCCACAGAATTGGAGTCAAAACTTATTGTAGATCAGGCCGGTTTCCGCAAAGGATGCAGTACAGGGGAACAAGTACTGGCCCTAACCACCTACATTGAAAAAGTCCTGGAGAGCAAGTTTAAAACAGGGACTGTGTTCCTCAATCTCACAGCAGCCTACGATACGGTCTGGCATAAAGGCCTCCTGCTGAAACTCAGCAAATTGCTCCCTGCCTGGGCAACGGCCACCATCCAACACCATCCAAACATCCAAAACACAGAAAAATGGGCTTCCACAAGGCTCAGTCCTCCCTCTGACCCTGTTCAATGTATACACAAATGACCTGCCCATCACCAGAGGACCTTGCAAAACTGGACCAGTACTGCAAGACCTGGCGCCTGCAACCAAGTCCAGCAAAAACCAGTGTCTTTGATCTCTCCGAAACGCAGATGCCACCAAACAGCTGGACATCAGATGGGGTGGACACCAGCTCAAACACTCCCCCAACCCAACATACCTGGGAGTGACCCTGGACAGGACAGTCATTCAAAGAACACCTAAAAGGAACAGCAGCAAAGGTGAAATCTAGAAACAACCTCCTCTGCAAACTTGCAGGTGCAAAATGGGGTGCAGCAGCTCCCACACTCAGCTCTAGCCCTGTCATATTCGGCCCCTGTCTTGTCCAGGTCACCCCACACACACACCAGGTAAACACCCAACTAAACAACACTATGCCAATCATTACTGGGACTATCCGGACACTAACCTGACTAACCTGGCTCCCTGTCTTATCTAACATACTTCTCCTCAACACCAGACGAACTGAACTCACTTGTAGGATGCTCCAAAAGGTCAAAGATTCCCCCCACTTACCAATCCATACCGACATCTACAACCCACCACCCGCACGTCTCCCATCTAGACGCCCAATTTAGAAGGACCCTCCACCCACTGACTCTGATGCCATGTCTGCTTGGGCAACAGAATGGGAATCCAAAGACATCCCAAACATCTGGTGTCAGACCAACTCAACCAGTCCCTGGCACCAACCTCCCTAGGAGACAGTGGTCCACCTTAAACAGACTCAGGACTGGTCTGGGTCCCTGTCCCTAGGAGACAGTGGTCCACCTTAAACAGACTCAGGACTGGTCTGGGTCCCTGTCCCTAGGAGACAGTGGTCCACCTTAAACAGAGTCAGGACTGGTCTGGGTCCCTGTCCCTAGGAGACAGTGGTCCACCTTAAACAGAGTCAGGACTGGTCTGGGTCCCTGTCCCTAGGAGACAGTGGTCCACCTTAAACAGACTCAGGACTGGTCTGGGTCCCTGTCCCTAGGAGACAGTGGTCCACCTTAAACAGACTCAGGACTGGTCTGGGTCCCTGTCCCTAGGAGACAGTGGTCCACCTTAAACAGACTCAGGACTGGTCTGGGTCCCTGTCCCTAGGAGACACCTTAAACAGATCCCCATCTTAAACAGAGTGCTCTGGGTCCCTGCTTGGCCAGCCTTCACAGATGGGGAACAGCCCGAGCCCACTGTGTGCCTGCAGAGAACCACATACTATGGAGCAGGTTATTGAAGCCTGCCCTCCCCAAAGACTGAGAGGAGGTCTGATCTCCCTCCACAGTTTAGATCAAGAGGCCACGGCCACTCGCTAAATAAATAAAGAGAGAGGATGGGAGGTATCGTCTAGGTCCAAAGAATATACAAATTCATTCATTCAAGTAATTATATACATACAATATCATTATATCCATACAATATCATTTGTATATATATATTTGTATATTATAGTTAAGATTGATATTTCCACGACAATACCCAATGTCCTCAATCAACCTGTAAGCATCCTTGAGCAAGATAACTACTTGTTCCTAAATGACATGTTCTCTGTCTGCTAAATTAAATTAAATCGTTTCAGGCTATAGGATGGAGGTAGGCTTACCAAGCCCAACAGCTTGGTAATCAAAAATCTTTTCCCCTTCCAGTGGCGAGTATGTTTTTAACTGCAACAATGACTTTATGCGCACTTCTGCGAACACTCGGAGCGAGGCGAGGAGGAGGAAGAGGGGAAAGAAAGGCGGAGTTCGACAGCGGCTAAGGAAGCTGACCCGGGCTAATCGTCTCCCTCTACCATCTATAGTCCTGTCAAATGTCCAGTCGTTAAAAAACAAGACTGATGAACTGCAAGCGTGTGTGTCCTTTATGCACGAGTTCAGGGATGTGTGTGTATTGGCTCTCACTGAGACGTGGTTAACTGACGCAGATCCAGACTCCACTCTTGTAGGGGCCAAAATGCATATTTGGTCTGTTTGTTTATTGTTTATTTTGAAAGGTCACTCATACTGTTTTTTGGTCATGTCACTTCCGTTTTTTGATTAACACATGGGTGTGGTTTAATCTATACACCTGGGCACTCGGATCGGCGGGGGGTAAGAGAGAAAGGGGGTTAGTGGCGTTCCTGATTTATATTTTCTGTTTACCGTCAAATCGTCAAATAACCAAGAATAAATCATCATACAACCAAGAATAAATCGTCAAACAATAAACATCACTGGACTTGGATTCATTTGAACGACGCGTAACTGCCTAAGCCTCTTAGCGACCTTTTATAGGAAAACTGTCGCTACAATTAGTAAACAGAAAATCAATCCATAAACACCACGGCATGGACGGAATTCAACGTTGCTCTTACCGCTTGGATCTCGATGTTTTGCACTGAACGAACTATGCAACACATTGGACTCTTTTCCGCGGACGCCTTGGATCAGAGACATAAGTGACAGCAGCGCATCACAGCCATCGGAAACGGTATGTTGGTTGATCCTCCTGTGTATTTGTTTGAAGTTGAACACAGTTTGGAGAGGCTGCCGTTTTGTCCATTGGGGACTGTTTGTTTGGGCTTGTGTTGCGCGTGCTTCGTTTGTCGCGATCGGCAATTGTTTGGGCTGATTTGACTGTGTGGTGAGCAGTGGCCGCCGTGCTGTGCTGTTGTGTTGAAAATCGCATTGTGGCTGAAGCAATGTCATTACGGATTGCATTGTGTCTGTTGCTCAGTGCTTTGGTGAATTGTGCACGTTGAAAGTTCACATAATGAGTGACGCAAATGAAATGGAAAATACGGAGAAGAGAACGGTCAAACTTACAGCCAAAGCGCTGGCTTGCAAAATGGAAACTCTTCAAAAGCAACGTCAATCTAATGTGACAAAAATGAAAGCACTCTCACGCGAAATTAAAGAGCTCATGAAAAATGATGAAAATGCAAAGAAAGTGCAATTCAAACTGAATGAACTCAAACAACTGGATGAAAATGCAAAGGCAGCACATGAGTCAGTGATTGTTTTACTTCCCAAAGAGGAAAAGGTAACACAAAATGAGTGGTTTGGACGGATAATAAAACACAACACAGACTTCACTGATGATGTAAAAACATGGCTCTCTGAGACTGAAAGACACTTTCAGCAAGCAAGAAATGTGACTGCAGATGTGTTTGCTGCACAATCAGTCATCTCTCCCATTCCACCTGAAGAAGAGGCACCTGTTGCACCTGTTGAATTAAAGGAAGATATACCACACTCTGATGTTCCAACTGCCATTCCTTCTCAACAGAATAAAGCAATATCTGACATGCAGGATGAAATTAAACCAAGTGACAGTGTGTCAAATGTTACCAACAGGAGTCACAAATCACATTCTTCATGCTCAAGATTTTCCACCACCTCATCTGCATGCATCAAGGCTGAGGCTGAAATGGCTGCTCTCATTGTAAAACAACAAATGCTAAAAGATAAACATGCCATAGAAGCACAAGAGGAGCAGCTAAGGAGGAAAAAAGAGCAACTGGAGCTGGATGGAAACCTTGCTGCTACAATGGCAAAAATGAAGATTCTTGGAGCCTCAAGTAGATCTGGTGTGCGCAGCCACAGATCAAGAGTGTCGGATGGTATGAACTCGTATATGGAGAAAAAACAACATGAAAAGAAAACACAAATGACTGCCACTGCTGACGGAGACAGTACTCAAACCCAATCTCTCCCCACAGTGCCAGTGACAGTTCAGTCAAATACATTAACTATGGATGCACATGTTACAATACCAGCCACATTGCCTGCTCCTAACAATGGTGAACAGAGCAACATGCTTAGCATCATGGAAAAACAAAATGACATCACTGCATTAATGGTCCAACAACAGTCTCTCTCTTTAATGCCCAAGAAGGAGATTTGTCGTTTTTATGGTGACCCACTTCAATTTCAAACATTCATAAAATCCTTTGAACACAACATTGAAAGCAAGAACCCGAACCCCACAGATTGTCTTTATTATCTGGAACAATATACAGAAGCACAACCAAGAGAAATGGTGAGGAGCTGCCTTCATATGACAGCAGACAGAGGATTCAGGAAGGCAAAATCCTTACTGCAGGAGCACTTTGGCAACGAGCATAAAATTGCTACAGCCTACATGGAGAAGGCTCTTTCATGGGCGTCAATTAAACCAGATGACACAAAAACACTACAAGCATACACTCTGTTTCTAAGAGGATGTTGCAATGCCATGGAAGATGTCAACAACATGCAAGAGCTCAACATGTCAGCTAACCTGCTAATTATAATTAAGAAGCTGCCATATCGACTGAGGGATAAATGGAGATCTGTGGCATGTGATTTTCAGGAAAGGTACAAACAAAGGGCTACCTTCAGGGATCTGGTCAATTACCTTGAAAAACAGGTGAGGATTGCAACTGATCCAGTATTTGGAGACATCAGAGACACTCCAACACCAAGCAAGAATGGAAGAAGTTTTATGTCAAAACCACCTCATCCAAGAATCAAAGGAAGTACATTTGCAACCACTGTGACAGTTGCACATGAGAAAAATGGAAATGGACCGAGGAAAATGGAGAGTTGGCCGGCTGTAAAAAGGTGTTTGTTCTGTGGAGGTGGACATGCTTTGGAGGTGTGTTTCCTATTGGAAAAGAAAGCACATCATGAGAAAATCACTTTCCTTAAAGAAAATGGAGCCTGCTTTGGTTGTTTGCAGATAGGACACATGAGCAAGGACTGCAGGAAGCGACTCAGCTGCAACATATGCAATTTGAAGCATCCTCAGATGCTGCATATCCACCAAAGGAGATTTGAAATGGACAAACATCAAGCTCAAACAAAAGAAGAAGCTGACATCAGAGCCATAGCCTCGGTACAGACAAGTGGTCTTACTGGGGCCGGTGAAGACAATTGCAAACTCTCAATAGTGCCTGTGAAAGTAAAGGCCAAGAAGGGGAACACAACAGTGCATACATATGCATTCCTTGACCCGGGAAGCACTGCGTCATTTTGCACATTGGGGCTAATGACTAAGCTAAATCTCCAGGGAAGAAAATCTAATATTCTTCTGAGAACAATGGGTCAAAAGAAGGTCGTTGAAACCAGCATTGTTTCAGGCCTAGAGGTTACAGGACTTCATGGCACTGATTTCTGTGATCTCCCATGTGTGTACACTCAGAAGACCATGCCTGTGCATAAAGGAAACATCCCACATCAAAATGACATCAATCAGTGGCATCATTTGAAGAATATTCACTTACCTGAACTGGACTGTGAGATTGAGTTGTTGATTGGCTCCGATGTACCAAAGGCTCTGGAACCACTTCAAGTCATCCGGAGTGTGGGAGATGGACCGTATGCCGTCGAAACAATGCTCGGCTGGACAGTTAACGGACCTCTGGGAGGAAAAGATGATTATGCTCAGGAGCAGTCAGAGATCAGGGTTAACAGGATATCAGTTGTTGCACTTGATGAGCAGTGGGAGCAGCAGTTCAAGATTGACTTTCCTGAGTGTGTCAAAGATGACCAAGAGCCTTCAAAAGAAGATCAGCAGTTCTTGGATTTGGTATCAACATCTGCAAAGCTAGTTAATGGACATTACTGCTTTGGTTTACCATTGAAGGACAGGGAAATCTGCTTGCCTGACAATAAGAACTGCGCTGAACAGAGGGCACTAAACTTAAAAAGGCGTTTCCAGAGAGATCCATGCTATCACTTGGAGTACACCAACTTCATGTCTGACATGATATCCAAGGGCTATGCGGAGAAAGTACCAGAAGGAATCTTGGAACGTAGTGATGGCAGAAAATGGTATCTACCACACCATGGAGTTTTGCATCCACAAAAGAAAAAACTTTGAGTGGTGTTTGACTGTGGAGCAACATATCGAGGAGTTTCACTGAACTCTCAGCTCTTACAGGGACCAGACCTCACCAGCACCTTGATTGGAGTCATAGCTAGATTCCGTAAAGAACCTGTTATCATCGCTGCAGATATCGAAGCAATGTTCCTCCAAGTGCAAGTACCAAATGAAGATAGGGACCTGCTACGGTTCGTCTGGTGGCCTGATGGAGATTACAGTCAGAACATGGTGGAATACAGAATGACGGTGCATTTATTTGGAGCAACATCATCTCCAAGTTGTGCAAATTTTGCCCTGAGGAAATGTGCTGAAGACAACACTGGCCAGTTCAGCCCACAAGCTATCAACACCATCTTGAACAACTTTTATGTGGATGACTGCCTCGCTTCAGCAGCTTCAGAAGAGGACGCAATAGCTCTCTTTCACGAGTTAAAAGCCATTTGCTTCAAGGGAGGCTTTGTACTCACCAAGTGGATAAGCAATAGTCGTCATGTATTGGCTGCCATACCTGAAACGGAAAGAGCAAAAGAAATGAAGGATCTGGATTTGGACCATGACAAACTACCTGTTGAGAGGATGTTAGGTGTACAATGGTGTGTTCAGTCTGACGTCTTCAAGTTCAAAATCATCCTCAAAGACAGACCACTCACAAGACGAGGGATTTTGTCGACTGTCAGTTCTGTATATGATCCCCTTGGCATGTTGGCACCAGTAGTCCTGACTGCAAAAAGGATCCTGCAGGAATTGTGTCGGGAAAAGACTGGTTGGGATGATGTGATACCAGACTCTATTGTGCAAGAATGGATGAGCTGGATTCAGGAACTCCATAACCTGGAAAACTTCAAAGTCAACAGATGCTTCAAACCTACAAACTTCGGAGAGGTAACATCTGCCCAGCTACACCATTTTGCTGATGCATGTCAGGATGGTTATGGAACTGTGAGTTATTTGTTACTGCATGACAACCATGGACAAACGCATTGTGCATTTGTGATGGGAAAGGCCAGAGTTGCTCCTTTGAAGCCAGTCACTATCCCTCGCATGGAGTTGACTGCTGCTACCATGGCGAGCAGAATGGACACATTATTGAGAAAAGAGCTGCAGATGGAACTAGCAGAATCTACATTTTGGACTGATAGCACCTCTGTGCTCAAGTACATAAAGAACAGGACCACACGATTTCGAACATTCGTGGCTAACAGAGTGACTGAAATTGCCAAAGCCTCAGATGAACATCAGTGGAGGTACGTCAACACAAATGACAATCCAGCAGACATGGCTTCCAGAGGTCTGAAAGTCCAAGCTTTCCTAAAGAAGGAAATGTGGGTGTACGGACCTCCGTTTCTTCTTGGTCCTCAGGAAGAGTGGCCTCAGAACCCTGATGGATGGGATTCAATTTCACCAAAGGACTCTGAAGTCAAGAGCATAACTGTAAATGCTGCTCAAATAAAACCTGAAGTAGTGGATCCAACAACCAACTTCATCCATTACTTCTCATCCTGGAATCAGTTGAAAAGGGCAGTAGCATGGATGCTCCGAATCAAAGGACTGCTTCTGCAACGAATCAGGAAGAGGAAAACAGCAAGTGGTGTTCTCTCGTTGCAAGGAAATCTTGACACCCATGAAATCCGTCTCACAATCGGTGAATTGGAGAACGCAGAGATTGAGATAATCCGCTTCTGCCAAAAGAAGAGATTTGGAGATGAAATCTCAAATCTGAAAAAAGGAATGAATGTTAAAAGGACAAGCCACATTTATAAACTCAACCCCATTCTGGACAAAGATGTGTTAAGAGTTGGTGGTCGCCTAAGCAGAGCAGCAATGCCAGAAGAAATGAAACATCCTGTCATTCTGGCCAAAGACTTTCACATTGCTGACCTCATTCTACGACATATTCATGGAGAGGTGGGACATGGTGGTCGCAACCATATGTTATCCAGACTGCGTCAGAAATATTGGATTCCTGGTGCCACAGTATTGATCAGGAAAAGCCTGTCTAAATGTGTTGTTTGTCGGCGTATAACTGCTACTCCTGGACAACAGCATATGGCTGATCTACCCCTGGATAGAGTCTCTCCAGATGAACCACCATTCACAAACGTTGGAGTCGATTACTTTGGACCCTTTGGAGTGAAGCGTGGCAGAAGTGTCGTGAAGCGATATGGTGTTATTTTCACCTGTTTGGCTACAAGAGCAATTCACCTTGAAATGGCCTCATCGCTTGACACAGACTCTTTCATCCATGCCCTTCGGCGCTTCATAGCCAGACGAGGCCAAGTAAAAGAACTACGATCAGACAATGGAACCAATTTTGTGGGAGCACAGCGCGAGTTGAAGGAAGCTATTGAAGGATGGAATCAAGGTCAGATCCATAACATACTGCTTCAAAGGGGAATAAACTGGATATTCAATCCCCCTGCTGGCTCACACCATGGAGGTGTGTGGGAAAGATTAATCAGATCAGTGCGGAAGGTTCTCAACTCAACACTAAATGTGCAAAGTCTAGATGAGGAGGGACTCCACACAGTCCTATGTGAAGCTGAAGCTATTCTCAACAGTCGTCCAATCACAAAGGCTTCTACAGATCCCAACGACCTTGAAGCACTCACACCAAATCACCTTCTGCTTCTCAAAACTACGCCATCCCTGCCACCAGGACAGTTTCAGAAGGAAGACCTATATGCTCGCCGCAGATGGAGGCAAGTTCAATATATGTCTGACTTATTTTGGAAAAGGTGGATTAAGGAATATCTTCCCCAACTACAAGAACGACAGAAATGGTCCAACATAAGACGCAACTTCACACCAGGAGACATCGTCGTCATTGTGGATGATTCTGCGCCTCGCAACTCCTGGTTGACTGGAAGGATTGTGGAGACCATTATGGACAAAAAGGGACTTGTACGTCAGCTTCGGATCAAGTCAAAGACCGGATTTCTGACCAGGCCCATCAACAAAGTCTGCCTACTATTGGAGGCAGAGGATCATTGACTGACCCAAACTGACTTTTGACCCCTTGACTTTGTTCCTGAACACTTGACTTTGACTAATCACTCTTTCCTTAGAGAACGTATATTGGATTACAAATAATGAAGAAAGAAGATCAAGAAAATATATTTATATACTATGTTGATTATGTCGAAATTGTAATTATTATTTGAAACATAATAATTAGGGGCCGGAATTGTAGGGGCCAAAATGCATATTTGGTCTGTTTGTTTATTGTTTATTTTGAAAGGTCACTCATACTGTTTTTTGGTCATGTCACTTCCGTTTTTTGATTAACACATGGGTGTGGTTTAATCTATACACCTGGGCACTCGGATCGGCGGGGGGTAAGAGAGAAAGGGGGTTAGTGGCGTTCCTGATTTATATTTTCTGTTTACCGTCAAATCGTCAAATAACCAAGAATAAATCATCATACAACCAAGAATAAATCGTCAAACAATAAACATCACTGGACTTGGATTCATTTGAACGACGCGTAACTGCCTGGAGCCCACCTAAGCCTCTTAGCGACCTTTTATAGGAAAACTGTCGCTACAACTCTTATTATAGATGGATTCGGAGCTCCAATACGGCTGGACCGTGACCCGAGGACGACAGGAAAGAGCCGCGGCGGGGGCGTCTGTCTGTACATCAATCCCAGGTGGTGTACTAATGTCACGGTTCGTGAGCGAATCTGTTTACCGGACATCGAGCTGCTGTCGGTATCAGTGAGGCCCTTCTATCTACCGAGGGAATTCCCTCAAATATTCCTGACGGTAGTGTACATCCATCCCAGCGCAAACGCGAATGCTGCTGCTGACGTCGTCATTCATTCGGTGTCACAGCGACTTCAATCTCTGTCACCTGATGCACCAAGTTTCTTCCTTGGAGATTTTAATCATGTCAACTGCAAAAAGTCCTTGAATGGCTTCAAGCAGTACGTCACCTGTCTTACTCGTGGCAACAATACGTTGGACTTATGCTACGGCTCTATTAAAGGGGCCTACACCTCTGTTGCTGGCCCACCTCTCGGTTCCTCAGACCACAACGTAGTGCACCTGCTTCCCACGTACAAGTCTGTGCTGCGCAGGGACAGAGTGCAGACACATGATGTACAGGTGTGGAATGAGGAGAGCACTTTGGCACTACAGGGGTGTTTTGACTGCACCATTTGGTCTGTGTTTGAGGAATCATCCAACAGTATTGATGAACTGGCAGATGTAGTGTGCAGCTACATATCCTTTTGCACTGTCAGTGTGATCCCACATAAAAAGGTTTTTTTCTATCCGAACAGCAAACCATGGATAACGAAGGAACTCAAAAGCCTTCTTAGAGAAAAAAAGACTGTCTTCAAGAGTGGTGACAAGGCTGCATATGCACAAATTAGAAAAGTTGTTAGAGCTGAGATCATAAAGGCGAAAAGTGCCTATAAAGAAAAAATTGAATCCAAACTGTATGACTCTGATCTCAAGTCTGTGTGGAATGGCATGAAACTGATGACAGGCCTACAGAAATGTAATAATAATTCTGTCTCTTCGAATGGCTTTACTTCCAATATGCAGCTTGCAGACGAGCTAAATAAATTTTATTTGAGATTTAATGTAGATGTTTTTGATGATAAAATAAGTAACATGAGAGAGCTTGTCAGAGACACTTCTGCCCCTGACATTGACCTGTCCTATGTCACCAACCTTCTTAAACAGACTAAAGTAAATAAGAGCCCGGGGCCAGACAATATTAGTGGCAGAGTGCTCAAGTCCTGTGCCTCGCAACTTAGTGGAATTCTAAAAGTCATTTTCACTCAGTCTCTCCAGCTGCAGACCGTTCCTAAGGTGTGGAAACATGCAACTATTGTCCCCGTGGCTAAAACAAAAAGCCCCAAAGTCTTAAATGACTTCCGACCAATAGCCCTCACCTCTTTGGTGATGAAGGTCCTTGAAAAGCTAGTTAAGAAGGAAGTATTGAAGCAGGTCAAGGGCCTCCTAGATCCTCTGCAGTTTGCCTATCAGGCAGGTAGGGGCGTGGAAGATGCAACTCTGTTCTTAATAAATGTCTTAGTTAAACATCTGGAGGCCCCTAAGACACATGCAAGGCTTTTGTTTGTCGACTTTTCGTCGGCATTCAATACCATCCAGCCCTATCTTCTTGCAGAGAAACTTACTTTGCATTTTAATTTGAACCCAAATCTTGTTGGCTGGTTACTGGACTTTTTGTTAGATCGATCACAATGTGTGAGAGTCAATGGTGTGTTATCATCTAAGTTATTGTCTTCAACGGGTTCCCCACAGGGCTGTGTCCTGTCCTCACTGCTTTTTATTCTGTACACAAACTCCTGTAGGAGTACATATGAGAACAGGCATATTCTGAAGTTCGCTGATGACTCTGTCATAATAAGTCTTTTAAAGGACAGTGAAACTGAGCATGGTACTGTGGTAGATGATTTTATAACATGGTGCAATGATTTCTTCTTGTCAATCAATGTGCTAAAAACAAAAGACATGCTTATTGATTTCCGAAAATCTCAACCTATTCAGGACAAGGAGGTTGAGATTGTATCAGAATATAAATACTTAGGGACTCTCATTGACAATAAGCTGAGTTTTGAAGCAAATACAGATGTAGTATGTAAAAAGGTTCAGCAGCGCCTGTTCTTTTTAAGAAAATTGAATTCATTCAAAGTCTGCAATATCTTAATGACCTTATTCTATCAATGTTTTATCGAGTCTGTTCTTACTTATTGCTGTGTGGCCTGGTTTGGATTTCTCACCCTGTCCAACAAAAACAGGCTAGCAAGGCTTACCAAAGTGGCAAGCAAGGTGATCGGGGTGCAGCAAGCCCAGCTTCAGGACATATATCTCAAGCGAATATGGACCAAAGCCAAACTTATTATTGACTGTCCTGACCACCCACTTTATAAGGAGTTTGACCTCCTTCCATCTGGACGCCGTTTTCGGATGCCTAAGACCAGAACGCAGCGTGCCAGGGTTTCCTTTGTCCCTGCTGCCACAGACAGGCTTAATTTCTTGGGCTAGGCTTGGTTATTCTCTCAGGCCTCTGCACTTAAATGCACTTGGGTATTAAGTGTTGTTTATTTTATTTTATCTTATTTTATTTTATTTTATTTTTATTCTTATTTCCAATTCTTGCAGCACTATGCACTTTAATGCATTTTGTAGACTGCTTGCATTCTTACCTGCGCAGAGTATTATGTATTATGTATTGTTGTTATTATTATTATTATTATCAACAGTAATTTATTAGTAGTATGTTTCTATTACTCGTACTGTTTTTAATGTATTACTGCACTATGGTGTGCCTGGTGACATGTTGATGTCTTGGATGCTGTTTTTTTGTCCTGTGTCTGTAATGCTTGCTGCAAATCTAATTTCCCTCGGGATATGAATAAAACTGAACTGAACTGAAAATCATATCACTTGCAGGTAATCTATTTATCGGTTGTAATCCATACGGTCAGGGCAAATACAGGCCCTTTTTATTAATCAAAATCAAACTAAATCAATTAGTGTGTACTCTGATGTATGATAAGGCCATGCTCGCCATATGTAGGACCCCGTTAGTTGTTTGCAACTATATTTTTCCCTGACAAATTCGGCCATATCTCAAAACATGCTCGAAAGTTTTATAAATTGGCAGGCTTGTAGATTTTGTAAAATTAGTAAGGGGTGCAAAGGATGGGCCAGGTTCGACCATAGGTGGCGCTATAATAAGCACTTGAATTTTAAAACTTACACAGGTTGCCATTTCCACTAGGACAGTGCAATTTGCATGACACTTTGTGTACATACACCATTTGTAATGATGAACAACTCTCACGGTGCAACCCATGTTGTAAGACCATTTGGATTTAATGCAATGGACCACAACTTGACCAAACGCCCACACACAAACTGATCAAAACGACGTAGCCTAGGCTTGGCTGTCCAAGAGGGCTAAAAAAGAGTGTGCCTACATTTAGTGTACCTACATTTAAATGCTAATTTTCAAGTCTATATTTTAAAAAAGTCCACCTTTTGAAGGTGGAAGATTTGGACCCCATTTACTTTAGATGATTATTTTTGATATGTTTACTTCCAGTAAACATGTTTTTATGTCATACAAATGCCATTTTACCATCCCTACCAAGCTCACCATAACCGCCACGTATGGAATACTGCTCCTTCTCAAAATCTGATCCTGACCCTTCACCAGTCAACCAATCCTGTAGTCGAGAGCACAGCACGTATGTGTGTCATGAAATATTGACATATTAACACAGGTTGTAGATGTTGTAATCCAGTTTATTGAAAAGTTTGAAGTATAAATGATTCATAGAGCAGGTGTTGCATGTGGACACGTAGGCTATCTCTCGAATGTGTTTGGTGATGGCTGGTTTAACCTGTGGCATTGATTGTTCAATACACAACAGGTGTGCAGCCTCACCCACAGTCTAATCAGTGACTCGTAAATCAACTAAACACTTTTTATCTATTATTATTATTATTCTTTTATCGTACTTACCAAGCTTCCACTTTGTGCAAAGTATGGGAGCCTCGTGGTGTTGTAAATAGAGTCTGGCCCTGCCGTGGCTCTGTGGCACAGCGTGTGACGGCAATGCTCTGCAAGAGGTCGACTGTTTGAATCCGTCCTTGACCAAACACATTGAGACACGGCTCATATGACGTCCCCCATGATGTATGCATTTGGCCATGCTCCCCAGCTATAGGATCCCGTTATTATTGCGTGCAACTTACTTTTAATGGAGATTTGTCCTCTGAGAAATAAAAAAACACAAATATACATTTTCATGTTATAGAATTTAATTGTAACATTCATGGTAAAACAACAAACCAAATGTTTACAATTCATAATAATGCCAGTCTTTCATATTCAAATGGATAATCCAAAATAGAAAAGAATACCAAAATGGGTGACGTGTTCAAGGAAAGGAAAAAGAAAGGATGGTTAAGAAAATAAAAAAGCAGGGATGAGAAAAAAAAGAGGTTGATATGGAGAGAAAACCACCACCATGTGCATGTTATATATCTTCAGCGTTCATTATTTGTGTTTTCAGTCCTTTTGCACCATCAGAAATATCATCATCATCATCATCATCATGATCAATGATTGTCAGTCACTCATTTGAAGTTTGTGTTTGTGTGTGTGCTGGTAAAGACAGCAGAGGATTCCTGAAGAGGTTGGCGATACATGAGTGGTGAGGTGTGGCGGCAGACTGTGAGCGAGGAAAGGAATCCCTGTTCAGAAACCACTGGACAGTGAAACACAGACCTAAAGCGAGCTACACACACAGGCCGCCCGCCGCTGCAGACCCACGGCAGTGTTAAGGTGAGTGGATACTACTACTACTACTGTGGCCTGCTGCTCCACAGCGTCACGTTGCTTTACTGTTCATCTCATCGATGCGTGAGTCAAATTGAGGAGATCTTTGTTGCAGTTCAGCAAGGTGATCGCTGGGGTAAAACATGTTTTAGAACGTTAGTTTAAAATCACTTCACCTGATGTCTAAAGGGAATATATTTAGTCATATTTCATGTTGTATAGATTAATCCTGTGTTCATTCTGATATTGAGAGTAGTAGCCTAAATGTAAGGGTGAACATTGCATTTCATGATTCATTTTTTCTGGAAAGTGTTATAATAGCAGATAGAAAAAATGCATAAACCTGAGAATAGCTTATAGAAGATCCCAGAAGTTTTTAAGAAGCTGTGTTATTTTTCCTACAACAGAGACATTCCAAATAGGCTAATAGGTTTTGGACTATTACCAAACACATTTTGATGTGTGGTGGCAATGTATAAAAAATGAACAATTCCAAAGTGAGGAAAGTGTGGTTCCTTTTGGTTGAGCAGAGAATGGCTTTAATTGCAGAGATGGAATCGATCCAATTTCAGGGACTTTCTCACATTACCTCAATCATTCTTCTTTCATGATGTAGACTGGCAATCGTTTGAGGACGGGCTGCTCATTAACAGTTCTTTGAAGAAGCCAATGTTAGACATTCACTTTAGTATACAATTCCTCTATATGAGTGAAACAAGAATGGACTCGTGCAGTAATGGAGAACGCCATCTTATGTTTTGCCTCCTGCTCACCATTAAGACTACTTGATACAAGTGGGTAGAAGCACTAGCCGTGGGAAAGCTACAGACTGCATATAAGGGAATAATAGTTGGGGGTCAACCCCAGACAGAGCAGCCTCACTGTACCTCACTACCTTACTGTATATGAGCCACATCATATTACTGTATATGAGCCACATCATATTACTGTATATGAGCCACATCATATTACTGTATATGAGCCACATCATATTACTGCATTGCTAAAAGCATGTGATGCACATGTGCATCATGGTACTGCAGAGCCAGGAATAACCTGGGTTGAGAAAAAAAGGACTTTGATATTCAGCACTTTGTCTCATTACATAAACAAAACATAGGACTTTACATGTGACAGCACTGATATCAAGGACGGCTGGACACGCCTTCTTAACTGGCGAGGCTTGTCCCCAAACTTAACATTTGATTGGACAACAACCACTGCTTACTTTCTAACCCCACCAAATGGTCTAATTGATTTACTTAATTTATTTACTTAAAGTAAATATCTTCTTTTAAACCAAAGTGTGTTGGAGAGTTTGGCCTCTAGGAGACGACCTGGAAAAGTGCAGCTTTGATATAGGGAGAGGTCTTTGATATAGGGAGAGGTCTTTGATATAGGGAGAGGTCTTTGATATAGGGAGAGGTCTTTGATATAGGGATAGGTCTTTGATATAGGGAGAGGTCTTTGATATAGGGAGAGGTCTTTGATATAGGGAGAGGTCTTTGATATAGGGAGAGGTCTTTGATATAGGGAGAGGTCTTTGATATAGGGAGAGGTCTTTGATATAGGGAGAGGTCTTTGATATAGGGAGAGGTCTTTGATATAGAGAGAGGTCTTTGATATAGGGAGAGGTCTTTGATATAGGGAGAGGTCTTTGATATAGGGAGAGGTCTTTGATATAGGGATAGGTCTTTGATATAGGGAGAGGTCTTTGATATAGGGAGAGGTCTTTGATATAGGGAGAGGTCTTTGATATAGGGAGAGGTCTTTGATATAGGGATAGGTCTTTGATATAGGGAGAGGTCTTTGATATAGGGAGAGGTCTTTGATATAGGGATAGGTCTTTGATATAGGGAGAGGTCTTTGATATAGGGATAGGTCTTTGATATAGGGAGAGGTCTTTGATATAGGGAGAGGTCTTTGATATAGGGAGAGGTCTTTGATATAGGGATAGGTCTTTGATATAGGGAGAGGTCTTTGATATAGGGAGAGGTCTTTGATATAGGGAGAGGTCTTTGATATAGGGATAGGTCTTTGATATAGGGAGAGGTCTTGACAGATGTTTCTTTATCTAGGCTGTATTTTGCCATATATTCTATGTTATATTTTGGTTATATTTATTCTTTCTATATGCCATTGCATATATAACAGCCTTTGTTGTTTGATGTTTTGTTTTAAGTTATAGTTAGATCCATTTTGGACATTTGACTTACTCTCTTTCTCTCTTTTTTATATATTAGTCACTTTCACACGATAATCAAACATTTCACAGGCACATGGCTATTCCTCCAGTTGCAGGAAAGGAATATTAATTTTAAAGCCCAAATGAGACACATGGCAGAGGGAGCATCCTACCTGGTTTACCCAAGCTTTATATTAACACTGGAGGTCCTGTTCTCCTCTTGGAATCCTTGGTGTCTGCAAACCTAAACAAGCTCAAGTCATCAGCAAACGTCTTTATGAGCCACAGTTCCTAGGGCCCTTCTGATGGGTGGCAGACCTCCTTCCACTGGGCTCTTCTGTCCACAAGGCGCCCCAGTGGACCTGGAAGAGGACAAGTGTTCTACATCCCTATGGGAGCTCCTAGAGGAGCTCTGGTCGCTGACGGGACCGCGGCCATCAGGTCAAAGGCTCCACTGACTTGGCAGCGTCCGCCAGGTCATCAGCCTCCACTCTCACTGACCCCACAGCCCCGGAGGAGGAGTGCTGCGATTGGCTGGAGAAGGACAGGTGTGAGGAGTGGCTCTGTGTGTCGTCTTCCTTGTCGGCCTTCAGAGCCTTCTTCCTGCGCTGACCGCCCCCCCTTTCTTTCTCCTCCCCCCCACCCTCCTCGTGTCCATCCTCCTCCTCCTCTTCCTCCTCCTCACCGGCCCTTATGCACCTCCTCCTCCTCCTCCTCTCCCCAGGCCTTCCTCCTCTCCCCGGGTCCTCGAGGGTCCACATGCTCTCCTCCTCCTCCTCCATCTCGTCCTCAGGGCCCCGCACCTCACGGTCAAAGTCCAGCAGCTCCTCCATCATCTCCTCGATCTCCAGCTCCCCGTCCATCTCCTCCTCCACCTCCGATCTCAGCTCGTCCATGCTCTCTGTGCGGTTGGCCTCGTCGTCCGTGGCCCCGTCCTCCTCCTCCTCCTCCTCCCCCGGTCCGCCCCGCGGTGGCCCCCCCTGCTCCCCGGCCCCCCTCCTCTTGGGCCTCTCGGGCGGCTCACTGGCCTGGCTCTCCCCGAACTCCAGGATGGTGGGCAGGTTTCCCTGCTTGGGGCAGCGCTTCCGCAGGCTGACCAGGAAGGGCTGCGGCAGGGAGAAGATGTCCACGTTGTTGCCCAGGTCGATCCACGTCACGCTGGGGAAGCTCCCGGGGTCCTGGGAGGACAACCAGGGGTTACTACGGTTCTCTAGGACTGAACGGATCATCACGGAATCATCTGAGGATCAATATCAGCTCAACGTATCTAAAAGTGTTATCCAGTAGGTCTTTGAAAGGTAGAGATATAATGGTTACACATTGGACTCCAAGTCCCTTTCAGCGCTGAATGCAGCTAGTGCAGATGATCGAGAAAGCAAAAAAAAGTTTGATAAAGTTTGACTCTTAAAGGTACAGTGTGTAGAAATGAGTGGCATCTAGCAGATGGACTTTGGAAATTAAATATAATATGTAAGGGATAATCACCGAGAGGCAGGGCAATAAACAGTTTGATATGCCCGGCTAGTGGACGGCTTACCTTCCACTAGCCGGGCATATCAAACTGTTTATTGCCCTGCCTTGAGGTGATTATCCCGTTTATTCTACTTCTTGCTTGCCAACATAATAAAACAATTCAAATACTTTAATAATTCTGCTTTTTCTTATTCGTATTGCATGCTTAATAAATGTATACTCTGTTTGAGTTCATCTCCCTCAAAAAGTAGTCCCCTTTAGAACTACGGTGAATAACGTTAGCAAATTTTTCGTAGGTGGAATCCGGAAGAATCATGAATATTAGTGTTACGGTTATGGTTATGGTTAGGGTGAGGGTTACGGTTACGGTTATGGTTAAGGTGAGGGTTACGGTTATGGTTAGGTTTAGGGTTAGGGTTAGGAGTCAGCGTGTGAGTTTGCCTGTCCAATTCTAGCACTTGAGGCGGAACTTTTCCCGGATTCCGCCTACGAAAAACACAGTCGCGACCGGGGAACATAGGTATGCTCCCCGTTAGCTCAGCTGTAGCTTATTAGTTTCTATAGCAACCACACAAGGCTGCATCTGATCACTAGTTTAATAACGTAGTTGCTACATTGTATCTCGCTTGCGAAACATGTATCGACTGACCCTCCGATAGATTTCCGACACATTTTAGAAACGTTTTTAAACAAGGTTTATTTTTACAATGGACCTCATGTTTGACATTGCTGATAGAAAGAAAATACAAGCGGCGTATTGATCTACTATTTGATGACGCTGTGCTCAGTCAGCGGGCAACCTGTCGGGTTAATGCCCTCCTCCCAGCCAATCAGAATCAAGCATTCTTAAACGAAGTAGAATAATCATAAGTATGTTTAAATTAGTTCATAATTCAGATTTTCGTGGCCTTAGAATGAGCGCTATATATCTACAGGAGCCCGGGACGGACAAACAGCTCTAGAGAGAACGCCTTCAAAATGTTCTCGCTTTGGTCTAAGAGTTGTAGGACAGACAGTTGGTATCCAAAACGAAACTGTAGGAACAACAGCAACCGTCATGTTACCCAGAACAACCTATATTCACGGACCGCAGTAAGCATTGGCCTGTATACCGACTGCTATGAAGATGAATGATGAGAACATTTAAACAACAGCGATCATTAGAGGTCTTTGAGTGTAGTTGACCACTGCGGATGCAATAAGAGCACTGTGTGCTCCTTAAACAGGAGCTTTCCTTCGCCATGTCCACACATCACAGCAACTCATTTTTACACCAACTATCCCAAATTAAAACAAAAACAAAGCGAATAAACAAGGCCCAAACTAAGACCCAAGAACACAGACAAACAATACAAACCCAAACACAAGCCGTTTCTCAATACCAAGTACGCGGACTACTTCCGGACTTGGAAGTACGTACTTGGCAAGTCCGGACTTTCAAGTACAGACTTCCGAGAACGCGAGTACGCACCTGCAATTGGAACAGCAGCGGACTCGATGATGCATTCTGGGATATTTAACGGCCCCAAGTCCACACGAGTCACCTCCGATGCGTCCTCGGTAGAACGGCCTCATCGAGAACGCATCGAGAACACACACGGGTTTTACGACAGTACTCGCGTACTTGGAATTGGAACAGTGCTTGGGCCACCACTGATGACGTTTACCGAGAACGCAAGTACACGAGAACACACGAGAACACGCAAACTGAACGGCTACAGTAAACCAACCCCCACAGAGCGCTGGCGGAGCGTACGTACCTTCAGGGCGTCGGTGAGCTCCTTGAGCACGGCGCGGGTCAGCCGGTTGCCGTTGAGGGCCAGGGTCTCCAGGTGCGGCAGGCCGGCCAGCGTGGGCAGCAGCAGCAGGAAGGCGTCGTCCGTGAGCTCGGTGAAGCCCATCTCCAGGCTGACCATGCTGGCCGCGTGGCGGCGCAGGTGGCCACACACACGCTCCATGTCCCTCGCTACCAGCGGGATGCCTGATAGGTCCAGGGCCCCGCTGGGGGGCGGGGCCGAGAGCACCAGCTTCAGACTGGAGACGTGAAGAAATGTACGACAGATGGTAGTTTTATATTTATCATAGCAAGGGGCTAGGAGTACATTGTAGTCTACTTAGATGGACAGGGAAGTTTCCATTTCACAACGGTATTCAGTAGAAATGACATGAAAAAAAACAAGATTATTTAACAATTCATTGCATATTTTGTATAAAAATGAAGGCTAAGCCAATTAACCAAGTTAATGGAAGCTAAAGAGAAAAAACAGAGGCAGGGGTCTTTAAGGGTGGATTAAACACCAAAGTGGACAGAATGAATGAATATTTTGCTCTCATGTCAGATACTGAAATCCATCTCCTCCCACTAACATGCGGCCCCTGATGAACTGAGGTCCTAACATGCGGCCCCTGATGAACTGAGGTCCTAACATGCGGCCCCTGATGAACTGGGGCCCGGGGGGGACCAGTTTGCTCTGAATAGTTTCCTCTTCAATGAGTGCCAATGACAACACAAGGTGGAAGTTTTCTGACCAGTCACCTTCACGTAGACGAGCCAGCCAGAAACAGCTGATAATATCACTGAGTGAACAAACCAAAGTCTAACCCAGTGAACGCCCCATCAGGACGCACAACCAAGAACTGAAGAAACTCGTCTTGATCCGGGTAAGACAGTTATCTTGATCTGGGTAAGACAGTTATCTTGATCTGGGTAAGACAGTTATCTTGATCCGGGTAAGACAGTTATCTTGATCTGGGTAAGACAGTTATCTTGATCTGGGTAAGACAGTTATCTTGATCTGGGTAAGACAGTTATCTTGATCTGGGTAAGACAGTTATCTTGATCTGGGTAAGACAGTTATCTTGGCGTATCCCTCTAATTCTATAAGGACAACCTTAATCCAGGGGCTTCATGTTCTGCTTCTCTCTACAGATAAGTCTGGCCTCGAGCCCATTGAAAGCCTTTTCCACAAATATGAAAATAACAGGAACAGCACTAGGGGGACGGAGTTTCAGTCAGTCCTGAAACAGTCTTTCTAAATAGAGAAACAGTCTTTCTAAATAGAGAAACAGTCTTTCTAAATAGCAGCGGTACCCGAGGAAAGTGTAGAACTCGACGGACCAATGAATACTGTTCAATCGGAGATAGATTGAATAATGATGTCAAAAGATTAACACATATTGGCACACAATTCTTCTCTCAGGAGAATATGTTTCTGCTTGACTACTTCCAACCGGATCTGGAAAGAGCAAAGAGAGCATGACTCTGATTGTTTTTTTAACCACGTAAGAAAAGCAGCACGGTCGGACTGAAACTCTGAATATCTGGATGGTCTTTCACCCCTTTTCTTTGGCCAACCATCTCCTGAATCAATTCTACCTCGAACATTTCAAACCCATCTCCCTCCCGTATCTCTCTTCAAACCATGGTGTTTAGTGGTCCCTCTCTCTGAAGGATGCTTCCAGTGAAACCACAAACCTTAATGACCAACGTGCTGAACACCGTGGACACCTGCACAGGTTCAAGGCTTTAATGATAGCGGGTTTTTTTGCGCTAATCACGTTCAAGTTCAAGTTTGAATCAAGTTTGAATGTAGGCCTAAGGTTGTTGGGCTAACAGTAGTCTCACAAATCAGACTTCCGATTAACATCTAAAGTCGTAGCATCTACGTCAGACAAGCTCAAATTGGAGGATCGGGCATATCACTTTCTTTCACAACCAGTACCACACCACTATGTTATGACCAGTACCACACCACTACGTTATGACCAGTACCACACCACTATGTTATAACCAGTACCACACCACTATGTTATGACCAGTACCACACCACTATGTTATAACCAGTACCACACCACTATGTTATAACCAGTACCACACCACTACGTTATAACCAGTACCACACCACTACGTTATGACCAGTACCACACCACTATGTTATAACCAGTACCACACCACTATGTTATAACCAGTACCACACCACTATGTTATGACCAGTACCACACCACTACGTTATAACCAGTACCACACCACTACGTTATAACCAGTACCACACCACTATGTTATAACCAGTACCACACCACTATGTTATAACCAGTACCACACCACTATGTTATAACCAGTACCAACCAGTACCACACCACTATGTTATAACCAGTACCACACCACTATGTTATAACCAGTACCACACCACTATGTTATGACCAGTACCACACCACTACGTTATAACCAGTACCACACCACTACGTTATAACCAGTACCACACCACTATGTTATAACCAGTACCACACCACTATGTTATAACCAGTACCACACCACTATGTTATAACCAGTACCAACCAGTACCACACCACTATGTTATAACCAGTACCACACCACTACGTTATAACCAGTACCACACCACTATGTTATAACCAGTACCAACCAGTACCACACCACTATGTTATAACCAGTACCACACCACTATGTTATAACCAGTACCACACCACTATGTTATAACCAGTACCACACCACTATGTTATAACCAGTACCAACCAGTACCACACCACTATGTTATAACCAGTACCACACCACTATGTTATAACCAGTACCACACCACTATGTTATAACCAGTACCACACCACTATGTTATAACCAGTACCAACCAGTACCACACCACTATGTTATAACCAGTACCACACCACTATGTTATAACCAGTACCACACCACTATGTTATAACCAGTACCAACCAGTACCACACCACTATGTTATAACCAGTACCACACCACTATGTTATAACCAGTACCACACCACTATGTTATAACCAGTACCAACCAGTACCACACCACTATGTTATAACCAGTACCACACCACTATGTTATAACCAGTACCACACCACTATGTTATAACCAGTACCACACCACTATGTTATAACCAGTACCAACCAGTACCACACCACTATGTTATAACCAGTACCACACCACTATGTTATAACCAGTACCACACCACTATGTTATAACCAGTACCACACCACTATGTTATAACCAGTACCACACCACTATGTTATAACCAGTACCACACCACTATGTTATAACCAGTACCACACCACTACGTTATAACCAGTACCAACCAGTACCACCCCACTATGTTATAACCAGTACCACACCACTATGTTATAACCAGTACCACACCACTATGTTATAACCAGTACCACACCACTATGTTATAACCAGTACCAACCAGTACCACACCACTATGTTATAACCAGTACCACACCACTATGTTATAACCAGTACCACACCACTATGTTATAACCAGTACCAACCAGTACCACACCACTATGTTATAACCAGTACCACACCACTATGTTATAACCAGTACCACACCACTATGTTATAACCAGTACCACACCACTATGTTATAACCAGTACCACACCACTATGTTATAACCAGTACCACACCACTATGTTATAACCAGTACCACACCACTATGTTATAACCAGTACCACACCACTATGTTATAACCAGTACCAACCAGTACCACACCACTATGTTATAACCAGTACCACACCACTATGTTATAACCAGTACCACACCACTATGTTATAACCAGTACCACACCACTATGTTATAACCAGTACCAACCAGTACCACACCACTATGTTATAACCAGTACCACACCACTATGTTATAACCAGTACCACACCACTATGTTATAACCAGTACCACACCACTATGTTATAACCAGTACCAACCAGTACCACACCACTATGTTATAACCAGTACCACACCACTATGTTATAACCAGTACCACACCACTATGTTATAACCAGTACCACACCACTATGTTATAACCAGTACCACACCACTATGTTATAACCAGTACCACACCACTATGTTATAACCACCACTATGTTATAACCAGTATCGTTGCTGGGGGTCCCCAGCCATGCGTTGCTTGGAACGGGTCTCAACTAGAAACAATTGTTTCTCACTGCCCTTCCCAAGTTCTGTCCCTCATACGAATCCCCTGCCCCTCCATGACCCCTGACCCCGCTCCGTCTGGAGCATTGATAGGAGAGCAGCAGTGTGCTGTAAACAGCCATGAGAGGCTGGGACATTCCCAGTCGTGGGCTTGATGTAGTCTTGGATGGCTACCCAGATCCCACACTGGGGGGGAAACATTCTGGAAGGAAGAGGATGTGGGGTGGGGTGTGGGGCGACTGACATCATCAACCCTGTCTGGACACTGACCAATGGAATGTCTTGGATGATCCGTTGCTAAGAAACAGAAAGTGCCTGGGTGCATAATGTGTGCCATATACTGGACTGATTACTGGTTATACTACTCACTATCTATCAATATCTATCTATCAATCACTATCTATCAATATCTATCTATCAATCACTATCTATCAATCACTATCTATCAATATCTATCTATCAATATCTATCTATCAATCACTATCTATCAATATCTATCTATCAATCACTATCTATCAATCACTATCTATCAATATCTATCTATCAATATCTATCTATCAATATCTATCTATCAATCACTATCTATCAATATCTATCTATCAATCACTATCTATCAATATCTATCTATCAATCACTATCTATCAATATCTATCTATCTATATACTGTATCTCTCAGCCTTCCATCCATCCATCTTCTTTCTTAGAGTAAAGTGAGTGTAAATGTGTAAATGTGTGTTTAGTATGTGTGTGTGTTTAGTATGTGTGTGAGTTTAGTATGTGTGTGTGTTTAGTATGTGTGTGTGTGTTTAGTATGTGTGTGTGTTTAGTATGTGTGTGAGTTTAGTATGTGTGTGTGTTTAGTATGTGTGTGAGTTTAGTATGTGTGTGTGTTTAGTATGTGTGTGAGTTTAGTATGTGCCTTTGGGATTTTGTGTGGGCTGAAATCGATCATTTCCGAAGTTCAATTTGCACTTCTCATTCGATTGATTTTGTTGCTTTTGAGTTAGGCTCATCAATCACACGATGTGTCTGATCCCACTCATGTGATCAGACAACACGTCATACACAAAGACACCGCTGGCACTGCACAGCCAACACACAAGAAGGGGGAGATGACAAATGAAAAAATGATTTGAATTGATCCATGGATCTGGCCCTGAGAAGGAGTTTGGAACATATCTCATTGAACTGGGCTCTCTGCTGCTATCGCCACCTTTACTTCTTAGAAACCATTCTCCCATCTCATAATCATCAACACTTCACTGTGTATCCTAATCTCACCGTTCACTATACACAACTCTGTAAAACAGCAGCCTCTATACCAGGGCTCTTCAATTGGCGGCCCGTGGGCCGGATCCGGCCCCGAGATATTTTGTAGTGGCCCTTGAAGTGTTATTACATATGAGTGTTATTACATATGAGTGTTATTACATATGAGTGTTATTACATATGAGTGTTATTACATATGAGCCAATCCGTATATTCGGCAGACACGTCCGTAAACAGCTGGCGGAAAAAGCGATAATGGAGGTAGAGCGGATACATTTGTTTGTGTGTTGTACCTACATTGTACCTACATGCGCCAGTAGGTGACCTATAAATAATGTTGTGTGTGATGCATTGCCGTACTGTGTATTATGCAAAGACGTTACTTGTGCCTTGCTTCGTTATTACGCAGCATCCGTCACCAACATGTTGACGTGCGCCAAATCAAAGTTGTTCTCCTCAAAGAATGAAGCATTTTTGGGGCATGAAATATCACCGGTAATGTGCCTCTCCAGTCCAAGCACATCCTCGCGAAAACATTCTCCATCAAAAAATGGCACATAGAGGCACAGCTGTGCAACATCAATGTTAGTCAACTCATCCATTTTTGCCACTCGTAATGATGCTATTGCTCTCGCATACAGGGCATTACTAATAATAATATATATAATTAATATATAATTAATAAAATATAATAATAATTAATAATAATAATTAATTCTAATAATACAGTAGTTGGAGCTGGTTTAAAAGTTTAACCATGGTGGCAAAACCAGTAGCCTACATTAAAATATCTAGTCCTAGGCCTACCTGTTTTGGCTAGAAATATATTTTGACAGACCGCTCAAACTTGTCTCTTTCAAGGCCAGCAAGCAAACAAGACAACACGTCTCTATCTATCTTATAGATAAAGTTAAAGTTGACTCAGAGAACAGGCAGTTCAACAATGGACATGGACAGAGAAATATGCGTTTATTGCAGTCAATGTGAAACCTGTGTGCCTAATCTGCAGCGAGTGCCTCGCCGTGTGTAAAGAGTTTAATTTGAGAAGGCATTTCAAGACAATGCTAACTTTGACTTTCCCACCGGGCTCCGTTGCCCGAAGGCAGAAGATATCGGGGCTTACATCTTGTTATGGGTAAAGACGTCGCATGTTGTTTGGGGCCTGTACGGATCAAGAGAGGCCAACGGCAGCAGCTTTGCGAGTGGCATGGATATTGGGCAAAAATAAAAAGCTGTTTACAGATTCTGAGACAGTCAAGGAGTGTATGCTGGCATCCATTGAGGAGGTTGTAACAGATGAGAAAACTCAAAAAAGCATTATCGACTTGATCAAGTAATTCCAATATCTGACACATCAAATATGAGGAGAGTCGAGTGCCTTGCATCGGACGTTTTCGAGACGCTTTTGGACAAACTGAGGAAGGCCGTGTCTTTGGCCGTGGATGAGTCGACAGATAACAGTGATATTGCACAGTTGTGCCTCTACGTGCGATTTTTTGATGGTGAATGTTTTCGTGAGGATTTGCTTGGACTAATTCCCATGGAGGGGCGCGCTACTGGTGAGATTTTATTCACCAAAATTGCTTCATTCTTTCAGGAAAACAAGCTGGATTTGGCGCACGTCAACATGTTGGTGACAGACGGCCTCCATGGGGAGGGGGTCAGGGGCTCGCCGCGAGGAGGGCAGCCGTGGCTCCTCAGTTGAGACCGCTACATTGCCTCATCCACCAAAGCCTCCTGTGTGCCGAGCTCAGTGGTGAGTTAAAACAGACCATGGACTCTGTCATGGCAATTATAAACTTTATCCGTTGCACTTCCACGTTTACAGCACCGCTTTTTCTGCAAGCTGTTGAAGGACATGTCTGCTGAACATAAAGATTTGCTCATTCACAATGACATTAGATGGCTTAGCAAAGGCAACGCATTGAAACGTTTTTGTGAACTACGAGAGGAGATTCTGGTGTTTCTCCAGTCTTCGAAATTGAAAAAAGCTGGCAATTTTCTGTCTCTGATGGAAAATGATGAGTTTAATGACGCTGTTTGCTTTTTGAGCGACGTTTTCCATCATTTGAACCAACTCAACATGGAGTTGCAGGGCAGAGGTAAAACAGCCGCGGAACTTGTGGAGAAACTTCATGCTTTTTAAAGAAAGCTCTCACTCTTCTCTGCTGATCTTTGTCCTGGGAAGATGCTCCATTTCCCCACAATGAAGAAATCTGGCCTGCAAATTACTCTGATGATGTCAAGCTTTATTGACTCATTGAAAAACAACTTTGCCACTAGGTTTGGTAATTTCAGCATCTCCAGTGAAGTGATGAGAATTGTGAAGGACACTTTCTGTGTTAATGTTGAGACAGACTTTGCATTGAAAGGAAAGGAGGTGGTATCATCTTTGGATGAGGGGTCTTTACAGCTAGAACTCATTGACATTCACTCGTCAGATGACTTGCGACAGTCATTGCAGCAGGCAGGTTTTGAAAAATTCTGGACCCATTTAGTCAGCCAAGACAAATTTCCACACTCAAGGGGTCTTGCACTTTTTCTTCTGACAATGTTTGGCTCAACATACACATGTGAGTCATCATTCTCACACATGAATGCCATTAAAACTCACAATCGCATATCACTCACTGACCAGCATCTGCAACACTGCTTGCGCATTGCCCTGACAACATATACACCTGACTTTACTGCTCTTGCTGAATCCAAAAAATTTCTCTCTCTCTCCATTTCTCTCATTAGATGGCAAATGTTGGCAAACTACATGCAACGTTACATGTTGTTTATTTTTTAACAGTGAGATGCAATTAACACGATTCACCTCATTATGCACTTTTTTTTCTTGATGTAGTATAGCTCAACTGGACTGAATATTGAGGTGTCTGGCTGATGCAAAGATAACCAGAGGAGGAAAACTATTTATTGATTGATTGAATTTATTGCATTTTCTCAGGTCTTAGCAAGGTTAAAATGGTTGAAGTGAGTTTTGTTAAAGTGCCATGCACTGTTATGTTTCATTCTAATCAGAGGCATATTATACCAGTTTGTTGTTGGTTTTATTGTTTGTTGGTGTTGAAGTTGTTTGTCAGCTATAGCCTATGAATGTAATTCTAAATATCGAATATTGCTCACCTAAACTGAGTGATGTCATTTGCACCATACTGTGCACTTTGTATACATTTTAGTTTTTGTTGTTTCCTGTCACTCAAATGAGTGCAATCTTAAATATCTGTGATATTGCTGGTGTCTGAGTTATGTTCAAAATAGACATAAGTGAGAACAGCAGTAGTTCATGTGTGAATTTATGGGGCAGTCTGTTTTATTTTTTAGAAGGAAAAAAGTATGAGTTGTATTCAGTTACCAATTAGCTGCATTTCTGTTTTAGAAAGGGGACAGTTTGAATGTGACATTTTAATTTGAATGTAACAATGCCTTGGGCCCATGTGTCTTAATGCATCATAATGTACATGTTGTTCTGCATAAAAAATAGAATATATCGACTCCTATATGCTGTGTTCATTTCTTTATTTGTTACCGTGATTAGTCATATTCTCCGGCTCCTTGTTTTGCTTCAGTTTGATGCACAGGTCTCAGATGAATTGAATAGCCCTGCTCTATACCCTCGCTCTCTTTCCCTTCTCTCTCTCCGGTTGGGGCTTTCTGTCCCCGGTCGCTCTACGTGGATCCTCTTCTACCAGTGATGAGGACCGCCTCCTTAAAACAGACTCACAGCGTGACTGGGAGGGAAAGCTGTGATCAGCTCGCCCACGTCTGCCCGTCCGTCTGTCAATCCATACCACTTCTACCACGTCTGTCTACTTGCATCAATCGATTATTATATTGTGTGTGCATGTGTGTGTCTGCACAAACAACTATGGAGGAGAGAGAGAGAGACCACAAGGGAAGGGAAGGCAAGGGAGAAAATAAATAGGAAAACCCCTTTTTGTTCTTGGTTTGATGGTGATTTCATGAATCACTAAGCAGAGAGTTCACCAAACAGCGGTCCCACGTCAACACCTTTCCCTCCCTCTCCTCCTCTGAATCCACACAGCGTGAACTTCATCCAGCCACTGGTCAGCAGGGCTGTGGTCAACCAGGGGACATCTGGGTCCACTGACAAAACCATCCACAGGGGAAGAATTGATTTTGATTTTTCACGTTATCTCTAGAGTAACTTAATCAGCCACAGTGCGTTCACAGTTGCCTGAATATGATGTAAGTGCTGATGGGTTAGGGCTTCATGTAGAGCAGGTCTGAGCCACAGAGCGCTGCGTCGGCCCGCCGGTCAGGGATTAGAAAGACCACACGACGGACCATTGTATTCTAGGTTTTGTTCTGTGTCTACAGGCAATGAACACTTTTGTGTGCCACACCGACGCCTTGTGTGTGTGGTGTCAATTAGTTTGTAGCAGAGTAAATGTTCAGTAAGTCTACTAGTGGCGCATTTCCACCGGCGGGTACGCTTCGGACCCAGCACGCCTCAGCCCAGTGGTGAGGGTGTGGTATAGCCCAGCTCAGTTACAGCTCGCGTTTCCACCGCCGCTAGTACCCTTATGGTGGGCGGGGTTTAAGACAGTACCCTTATGGTGGGCGGGGTTTAAGACAGTACCCTTATGGTGGGCGGGGTTTAAGACAGTACCCTTATGGTGGGCGGGGTTTAAGACAGTACCCTTATGGTGGGCGGGGTTTAAGACAGTACCCTTATGGTAGGGCGGGATTTAAGCCGGACGGTGATAGCCACGGCAGCTATGTAAGCATCGTGACCTCATAGCAGCCGACACAGTGTAGCCTGCAAATAAATCCATGAAAAAGAAGAACGCGCACAATGAACAAAGAGCAACAATGGAGGACGTCCAAGAAGGACGGCAAACTTTTGCATGACATTTTCTTCAATAAACTAAGCTTTCGTCGTCCAGAAATACCTGGCGGGTACTGTGTTTGTTTGTTATTATCCTCCTGTCGCACGGAAGCAACGATTCTGTCGACCAATCAACGGACGGCGTGTGTAGCTCAAACTTGCCGGGACCCTTTCAGGCTCTCAGTACCCCGACGGAGGAGCACTGTGAGACGAGAACGGCTCAGTACGGCTCAGTCCGGGTCACGCCCACTTTTGGAGGTGGAAACGCGAACCGTGCCTCACCTTTGTTGTGAAAACTGGGGTGTTTTGACCTCCTTTCTGATGAGTCTTATAGTCTATTAAATCATACGATTATTAGAAAAGAAACTACGGACCCTTGAATATTACTTTTCCAACGCCACCCTGTCACAGTTCATAACAGGGACGCAGGCTTTTAGTTTGAGTCATCGTTTGATTCCATTGAAATGAATATTGGTATAATGCTTAACGAAGAGCTGTGTGTAGGAAGTCTCCTTCAGATCCACCCCATGCACCCGTGGGCAGAGCTTCAAAGCAGGTCGCACACCAGACGTGCCACCCCTTGAAAAAAAGTCTGGCTCCGCCACTGGGCAGAAGACGCACCTGGATGACTCCAGTCTAACAGAATGGCTGTTGGTGGATAAAGGTTTTGAACAGTTCTGGGAGATATTTCGCGGCTGTATGGTAGCGCTCTCATTGAAACCCCCCCCCCCCCCCCCCCTGAAGTTCCAGTTAAGACACTTATCATTTAAAGGGCATTCTTTCATATTATCATGAAACTAAAAAGGTTGGTTTTATACATTGTGCAAGAACTGTTAACACAAGAGCCCCCATCCTCCCCCTTTGGGGAGTCTGAATCAGGAGCAGGAGAAGCAAAGTATATCCCAGCCTTTCAAAACCAAATCTTGTTTTAGGGTAAATGATAACGTTGGTTAAATGATTTGGGAAAGAACAGCTGATACAGCGGTAAGTTGTACTTTTAAATCAATGCATCTGCAAACACCGTACAGCAGACATATTTTCTTGACACAGACATCGTTTACGAGCCAATATCTTTCAGGATTGATGAAGATTTGATCGTGAGAAAACATAGTTTTACCGCGAGTGAGTGTTTAAAAGAATGAATGAATGCGGGTGATGCTTGGCGCGTGTGTGTGTGCGCCCATCTGTCTAAACACACGCAAACTAAACACGTAACGCATAATACAGTCCATGGCGATGTATATTAACAGGGGGACACATGCATATTATGAAAGTCGATAACGATAATGTATACAATACTGGTAACAAACGATGTTTGTTAATGTATTGCCGCATATCATTAAATAGACCCACAGTTGCGGCCACAGGACCGCGTCCGCATATCATATATGTGTTAAGTTGTCTTTGCCGCAATTTCCATGACGAATCAGTGTTTCTGAAGTTGGAGAAGAAAACGCTATTCCATGTGTGAATTAGGCCTATTATTTGGCCATAAACTGAGCCATTTGAAGTTTGAAATTCATGTGGTCATGCATCTGTCTCAGCGGAGACTGCAAACGCGCTGTCAAAATATCAACTCGTCAAGTCAAATGCGCTGGCTCTTAAAGGGGATGGCAGGTGGAACTCTCATTGGTTTATTGCACGTTACGCCCAAAACACCTACGGGTTTCAGATCAACCCATTTTAGAATTGCGTCGGGTGCAAGACTCATTTATCCGCCGAATAGCAACAGCGCCAGAGATCCGCCCACAAAGCTACTTGTGTTTTACGTTTCATACTTGTGTTTCAGACCGTTAAAATAGGGCCCATAGAGGTAACAATTCAAGAGGAATGAATCCATCCAGCTCTCTGTGGGCTGCAGTCAGGAGGGACTGTCTGGTCTCAGGACAAATCAAGGTCACATTCTCAGGGAGAGCAGCGGACAAATCCTATTCAACATTGGAGGCTGCAGACGATCAACCTCGTTAATACAGACAGGAGCAGCAATTTATGAAGATGGCAACTATAGAGAGAGTGAGAAGGAGATAGGGCGGGAGGAAGGGAGGAAGGGAATGAGGGAAGAAGGGAGGGAGGGAGAGAGAAGGAGACTGACAGAAAGAGAGACGTAATGAGACAAGGGAGCTTCCAGCATTTCCTGGTGACCTACACACACACACACACACACACACACACACACACGACATAGACACACACACACACACACACACGACACACACACACACACACACACCAGGCCATGTGACGTGTGTGTGAGTAGTGCCTGACAGACAGCAGATCTGACAGAAGTGAAAGACAGACGGCTTCCTGATGGTAAGACAGAAACGTAGAATGCGTTTTAAAATAGAAGTGCAAATGGAAATGTGTTATCCAAGACGGAGCAGAGTGTGTCATGTGCTCTCCGGGGCAAACGAGGTCTGGGCGAGACAAGGCATCCTTACATCTCCCTTCCCGTGCCAGCAGAGCATTATGGCGCGTTGGCTGGCAACTAGCCAGCCTTCTACCCGTGAAAGCGCCCTGGAGCGGCAGTCAAACCCGTACCTCTCTACCCGTGAACTCACACCAGGTCGATGAACTCCCAGTTACAGCCTTTACGTCACACACACATAAACAACAATGGTGGGCTCTGTTGGTACTATCTATGAAATCTAATCAATCGGTTGTTAGGACTTGTTTTATGGTATGAACGTCCATATTAGTGGCATTTTGGCACGCGCAACAGTGTTAAATGCACCCGCGAGAATGTTTTTGGATAGGCGGAGCTCCCCCTGTAATACATATGACATAATCTTACGTGTGAGATAACTTCGTTTTTCAAGATAATTGATTGGTCAGTAGGCGGTGCTTTTACACAACTGCTCTAGTCACCATGGTGATACAGCGACGCTTTGGTGTCCCAGCTAACCCTGGCTTTGAGCGCAACATACCTCGCTAACCCGCTGATCGAGGTTCGTAGTACAGCCAGAATGTAGCCCACAGAGCCCCACAAGGGTTTGTTGTCGTGACTTGCCTGGAACGCTACCGAGCAGTGACGGACTGGGAGCAAAAAACGGCCCGGGCATTTGCGCATTATAACCGGCCGCGGGTGTAATTGTTGACGGGGGGGGGGGTAGATAATGTGGGGCCGCCCGATCCCAACAAGCTTGCCGCTCCGTGATTGGCCGGCCCGAACGGCCCACGAGAGGCCAAACGGCCCACGAGAAGCCGCGGCCCTTCTGGCATCTGCCCAAATGCCAGACCGTCCAGTCCGTCACTGCTACCGAGTCGTGAGAGAGAGAGAGGTAGAGAGGTAGAGAGAGGTAGAGAGAGAGAGAGAGAGGTAGAGAGAGAGAGAGAGAGAGGTAGAGAGAGAGAGAGAGAGAGAGGTAGAGAGAGAGAGAGAGAGAGGTAGAGAGAGAGAGGTAGAGAGAGAGAGAGAGAGGTAGAGAGAGAGAGGTAGAGGTAGAGAGAGAGAGGTAGAGGTAGAGAGGTAGAGGTAGAGAGAGAGAGGTAGAGGTAGAGAGAGAGAGGTAGAGGTAGAGAGAGAGAGGTAGAGGTAGAGGTAGAGAGAGAGGTAGAGGTAGAGAGAGAGAGAGAGAGGTAGAGAGAGAGAGAGAGAGAGGTAGAGGTAGAGAGGTAGAGCTAGAGAGAGAGAGAGGTAGAGGTAGAGAGAGAGAGAGGGGTAGAGGTAGAGAGAGAGAGGTAGAGAGAGAGAGAGGTAGAGGTAGAGAGAGAGAGAGGTAGAGAGGTAGAGGTAGAGAGAGAGGTAGAGAGAGAGAGGTAGAGGTAGAGAGAGAGAGAGAGAGGTAGAGAGAGAGAGGTAGAGGTAGAGGTAGAGAGAGAGGTAGAGAGAGAGAGAGAGGTAGAGGTACCACACTTACACAACAACAAGGAGTGGCCACGCCCACATGTGGATGGAGAAGAAGGAAAAGATTGTCTTTCATTCACTTCAACATAAACTCTACAGATGGGAATTTTGCCTTTTTCTCTTCTGCCCAAATTGAGAGGACGTGGCCAAATAAAGCAGATGAACTTGAAATATAATCTATTTCAATGCGCAAGTTGAATGGAATTTTACCCATCGTCGAGGAATGCTTTGAAACCGTAAAGTCCATTTCCTCCTCCTCCTCTATTATTCAGGTATTCTGGAGGTTCATGTTGGTGTCTGCAGTCTCCTAACAGATGGACTGGATGAGGTGCAGCTGTCTCTATTCATACACTGAGCTGCTGACTTGTTCACCCAGAGCGTCTCTCCGACTCGTCTCGTTTGGTTGGATTCTGTTCAGCACATCCCTCGCCACTCCAGTTGGATGAATGAGCCCAGGAAGAGGAAATGAAGAACACGGTGTTGCCACTTTGTGTTCCTGTGTAGTGTTACTCGTAGTGCCACGAGGCATATCATTCTGGAGGATTTTATTATTATTAGGTTGCAAACCATCACGTTAAAATGATCCTTCATCATTAATATGAATAGGGTGTTGCTCCATAAATACCAATAAACGATATTCCTATGAAAACATTGACATGTTTGAGTCTACATAAGTTCAAAATGTTCAAAATGTTTTCCATGGACTAAAGTGGACCTAAATAATAAATAAATAAATGCTAAGACTGTACAAGAAGCTTTGTGTCCTGGATCAGCCTCACCCTGGACAACACTGAGTTAAAGACTCAGGGGTACGGGTGTCTGGGCTGGTCTGATTGGATTAGGAGGTGTGTGTGTGTGTGTGTGTGTGTGTAGACCTACTGTACACTGCTCTCCCTCTTCAAATGAGGACATTACTACGGCTGGTTTCTAACCCGTTAATCTAAATCCATAGTGGCTCAAATGAATACAATCCATGATGGTACTTGGGGAGGGTGTTCCCTCTGCTAGATTGTATTTATAATCCCAGATTCATCTTCACCACAACAAACAGCCCATAAAGGAAAGAAACATCATGGCAAAGGATTGTGCCGAAAAACCGAATGGACAAACAAAATCCCTATTGTTATTTTGTGTTATTTTGTGTTATAAGTGTTATTTTATAAGTAATAAGGATAATGGTAATGCATTTGTTTTCTCAAATTGTCAATTATTTTGAGTGTGAATTTGCTTAGTTTCTTGTCTTTATTCTCTACCCGCATCAGTCCAAGCAGGGCCTGGGGGCCCAGGGGGGCCTGGGGGCCCGGGGGGGCTGGGGGCCCGGGGGGGCTGGGGGCCCAGGGGGGGCTGGGGGCCCAGGGGGGGCTGGGGGCCCAGGGGGGGCTGGGGGCCCGGGGGGGCCTGGGGGCCCGGGGGGGCCTGGGGGCCCAGGGGGGGCTGGGGGCCCGGGGGGGCCTGGGGGCCCAGGGGGGGCTGGGGGCCCAGGGGGGGCTGGGGGCCCGGGGGGGCCTGGGGGCCCGGGGGGGCCTGGGGGCCCAGGGGGGGCTGGGGGCCCGGGGGGGGCTGGGAGCCCGGGGGGGCCTGGGGGCCCGGGGGGGGCTGGGGGCCCAGGGGGGGCTGGGAGCCCGGGGGGGCCTGGGGGCCCGGGGGGGGCTGGGGGCCCGGGGGGGCTGGGAGCCCAGGGGGGGCTGGGGGCCCGGGGGGGCCTGGGGGCCCAGGGGGGGCCTGGGGGCCCAGGGGGGGCTGGGGGCCCGGGGGGGCCTGGTAGAGGCGCTGGACGGCCAGCAGGGGGCGCTCAGTCCTCTGGCCTCAGGAAAGAGAGGGAGTCAAAGCTCTTTGAGATGTGAGGTGAACCGAGGGGCTGTCCCCCTGTGGTCACATCCCATGGAACCCGTCACAAGATTAGGGCTGCTGGCTCCACTCCCGACCGGCTCTTATGAACATCAGCCCTCCTCGTCCCCGGTCTCTGATTGGATAGTTTCATCAGTTCTGGCGCCTACGGGCAGCCGTGAGTCACCCAAGGTACTCACTGGTAGTGCATGAGGTGTAACCCCCCCACACACACACTCACTGTGTGTGTGTCTGAGGTGTAACCCCCCCCCCCACACACACTCACTGTGTGTGTGTCTGAGGTGTAACCCCCCCACACACACACTCACTGTGTGTGTGTCTGAGGTGTAACCCCCCCACACACACACTCACTGTGTGTGTGTCTGAGGTGTAACCCCCCCACACACACACTCACTGTGTGTGTGTCTGAGGTGTAACCCCCCCACACACACACTCACTGTGTGTGTGTGTGTGGTGTAACCCCCCCACACACACACTCACTCACTATGTGAGCAGAGCCATCGGAACAGAGAAATTATTTTAAAAAAGGGTTTTACTTTGTTGCCAAAATAATGCAGCAGAAAGAATCGAAAGCGTGGGTAAAAAAGTTGAAGCACTGCCTGTTGGATTAGCAAAGGCAGAAAATAATGTTTTACTTATTGAGTATGGGAACGGGAACAAGGTGGCAGAGGAGTAATACAGACAGGGTCGCTGTCGCCCCCTACCCCCTCCAACCCACGCAGCCCCCGGGCGGACCGCTACATTGAGTCAGACATGAGGACCCTGAGAGGCTGAGGACAGGAGGAGGGTTCTGTCGTTGGAACACTCTTTTAGGGAGCTTTGGATGGTTTTTCCTGAACATAAGGAAACATTTGTTCAGTGAATTTCATTAACTGTGTGTATGTACAGCACTTAAACAGCTTCATCTAAAATTGTCAATACTTGTTCTTTACTGGCAGTGAAGAGAACAAGAGGGAAACAACATGGAGAGGAAGAAGAGGGATGGATATTCCACAATGCCCACAATATAGTGTATTACTGGAATAGAGTGAAACACACACACACACACACACACAATTCCAATCCTTATCAATGTCTTTGACGCAAGGACAGGGTGATAGAGAGCAAGAGGGAGAGACAAAAGGGGAGAGGGAGAGGCATCCTATTCCTATGTCAGTGTCCTTGAGACAGACAGAAATAGAGATAGAAAGAGATGGAGATAACTGGACCTCTAAAGGAAGAGTTATCGATTGAAAATCAGATAGCAATATAGAAAGCAAGCAAGTGAACCACATAATTAAGACAGAGCAGGGGACAAAGGTAGGACCCTTTTCTATATGCAGTCTTTCCCTGCAATGTCCCAGGACATTTCCTGACTTGGGTCATGTGTGAATGGAAACAGGGATCAAAATTCTGGGAAATCTGCAGCAGCATTTGGCCTGCTCAGGACATGGGAACGTCTCCACTGTGGGTACGGCTGTGTTGACAGCAGTCTGAACGGCGGGACCAGCACGTAGATGGCGGTCTGATGTAAGACACTTTCATGTGCAGTGAGTGAACCAATGACAAGACTTACAAATTATTTCAGTCCGCGACTGCCTATCTTAATGCGCAAATTATTTTCGGCTGATTCGAAAACAATATCAATAAAGGTTATTTTGTCTGCGAACAAGCTCTTTTTCAATAACAGCGAGAGACTGGAAGGATCTGGAATAAGGCAGGCGTCCATGAGCGTTAAGTGACGGGCCTCTGCTGGACGTCTCTTGGCCGTCTGGTGTGGAGCCGCTAGGCCGAGTGTCAAAGGTCAGAGAACATAGCTGCGTGTGTGAGTCATGATAACTGCTCGGGCCTGGAAGGTTATCCTTTATTTTCCGGGAACTATGTCTGGAAGTGCATTTAAAGATCTCCAAAAGGAGAGCTGACGACTCAACGATGACACACACACACACACACACACACACACACAGGCTCACCAGGCCTGAGGCTTCCTCTTGAGCAGCCCCTGCCTCCTCCACTGAGAGTGAGGGCTCAGGTGGTAGGTCAGCTGGCGACACACCTTCTCCATGGCCCCGAGGGAGTCCCCCTCCTAGACACACACAGACAGAGGGTCAGACAGCAGGACACACAGACAGGGCGTCAGGAAGACATGCAGAAAGGCACAACAGGTAGACGGTCAAACAAACATGCAGACAGACACACAGACAGATATAGAAGACAGGCAGACAGGCAGACATACATAGGAAGGAAGGCCGGCAGACTGAAACAGAAAACATTAAAAGATGAAAGACATATTATCAACAAACCACCAAGGACTGGTGGGTCCTTGAGAACGGAGGCCACTGAGACGTGAACTCTCTTCTCCCATGTTCTTATTACCATGATGTGTCTTTATAGCATGATTCATTTACTCAACGACCTCTGAAAAAAAACACAGCCGAGAGGGAGAAGCACCCACTTACCATCTTAGCTAGTGTGTGTGTGTGTGTGTGTGTGTGTGTGTGTGTGTGTGTGTGTGTGTGTGTGTGTGTGTGCATTAGAGCACGGGCCGCATTTTTGCCAAGGCCACGATAACGATAAATTCCACAAAAAGAGGTGCGGTTGTGTAGGACAGGTAGCCTATGAAATTCAAATGAACACGAGTGTCCCCAGCCAAGTCAAATTAACGTTAACACAAAAGCAACGCCAACTCCAACTCCTTATGGTGCAGATGTGACCGAGCCCGACCCCAACCCCAGCATCATTTAGAGATGTTTGTCCCGACAGGCTCGGGTCGCGACCGGCTCGGGTCCCGACCAGCTCGGGTGGGGTTTCCATGCTCTAGTGTGCACGCATGTTTGTGTATGTGTGTGTGCATCTGTGCAGTGCAGTGTGTCATCATTCTCATCTGATCCAAATAAAGCAATGTCAGTGAGGTTGATTGCTGTATGAACCGTACAGTATACACTCTGCTCCTCATCTGTCAGGAATATCGCCGTAAAGACGGACTCATTGGGAAAACGCATCGAGCTGTAGAAACGCTGTAGTACATATTCAAGGCCACTGTGTGGCGCTGGTTCTCCACCAAAAAAAAAGAAGACGAGGCGGAGAAAGCAGTTGTTAACCCTTTTAGATTGAGCAGAAAATACTTTTTAAAGTACAGCTAGTAACTACATTTACCAAGGGGCTGTATTTAAAGCTACAAAAATAAAACAAATCAAGCAAAACAAATTTGACGGAACTCCAAGGGTATCTGGCGTCCACACGAATCCTCATGGGCTGTGATGGGTCATGGAAGGAGGAGTTGGAGAAGATACTAGGCGTGGGCAAAGCGATTCTTCTCCGGGAATCAGTACTTTCAGTTCCCTTCACTATCACAAATCATTCGTTTGATTCGTTCTTTCAGTTCGTTCAGTTCGTTCAGTCATGTGGTCTGTTATTGTTATCTGTCATTTGACAGGGACTCTCAGGTGTCTGGCCTCACCACTTAGCTTTTAAATATGAGGTACGGCCGCAAATGGAGCCTTTTAAACCACCAGAAGGTCTGAGACGGTGACTGTGCCCGGAAAACAGCTCATTTCTGTAGCATTAGCATATGACGCCGCTGGAGCATCACATGTGGTTTAATGAAGAACAGCCCAAGCTGCCTCAACCACCATGAGAACGTTTTAGACTCAATCAATATAAAGTCGAGGGGAGGCGAAGCTCTGTTCGTTTGTATCTTTTATTTATGTGACCATATTCTTGGTCTGTCTGTCTGTCTGTCTGTCTGTCTGTCTGTCTGTCTGTCTGTGGCAACCTGCCTCGGGGAGTGAACCCGCCTCGCTCCAATCAGCACACAAATCTCAGACGTTAAGCCACAACGGCACGTTTAATCAAACTTAGAGTCTTTCTTGTAAAAATAACTAAAAGATGATGGGGTGGCACAGCCACGACGGCTGGACTCTCCTTCCACTCCAGCCAGGTGCTCTGCATCACGTTGATTGTGACGAGGCCGGGTTGCCACACTCCTCCACCCTTTGCTGAAGCCTCGGGTGGCCTCTCAGAGGTGCGGCGGTCCTGCGCGTCGCGTGGCGTAGCTGTTTCGGCTGCCGACCTGCCTCGTCTCCCGCGGCCTCGTCTCCCGCGGCCTCGTCTCCTGCGGCCTCGTCTCTGGCGGCCTCGTCTCCGGCGGCCTCGTCTCCTGCGGCCTCGTCTCCTGCGGCCTCGTCTCCGGCGGCCTCGTCTCCGGCGGCCTCGTCTCCCGCGGCCTCGTCTCCCGCGGCCTCGTCTCCCGCGGCCTCGTCTCCTGCGGCCTCGTCTCCGGCGGCCTCGTCTCCCGCGGCCTCGTCTCCCGCGGCCTCGTCTCCCGCGGCCTCGTCTCCGGCGGCCTCGTCTCCCGCGGCCTCGTCTCCCGCGGCCTCGTCTCCTGCGGCCTCGTCTCCTGCGGCCTCGTCTCCCGCGGCCTCGTCTCCCGCGGCCTCGTCTCCTGCGGCCTCGTCTCCTGCGGCCTCGTCTCCCGCGGCCTCGTCTCCCGCGGCCTCGTCTCCTGCGGCCTCGTCTCTGGCGGCCTCGTCTCCGGCGGCCTCGTCTCCTGCGGCCTCGTCTCCTGCGGCCTCGTCTCCGGCGGCCTCGTCTCCGGCGGCCTCGTCTCCCGCGGCCTCGTCTCCCGCGGCCTCGTCTCCCGCGGCCTCGTCTCCTGCGGCCTCGTCTCCGGCGGCCTCGTCTCCCGCGGCCTCGTCTCCCGCGGCCTCGTCTCCGGCGGCCTCGTCTCCGGCGGCCTCGTCTCCTGCGGCCTCGTCTCCGGCGGCCTCGTCTCCTGCGGCCTCGTCTCTGGCGGCCTCGTCTCCTGCGGCCTCGTCTCCTGCGGCCTCGTCTCCGGCGGCCTCGTCTCCTGCGGCCTCGTCTCTGGCGGCCTCGTCTCCTGCGGCCTCGTCTCTGGCGGCCTCGTCTCCGGCGGCCTCGTCTCCGGCGGCCTCGTCTCCGGCGGCCTCGTCTCCGGCGGCCTCGTCTCCCGCGGCCTCGTCTCTGGCGGCCTCGTCTCCTGCGGCCTCGTCTCCTGCGGCCTCGTATCCTGCGGCCTCGTCTCCGGCGGCCTCGTCTCCGGCGGCCTCGTCTCCGGCGGCCTCGTCTCCCGCGGCCTCGTCTCCCGCGGCCTCGTCTCTGGCGGCCTCGTCTCCGGCGGCGTCGGCGTTCACTCCCGATAGTGTCCGTAGCTAGGTCGAGTTGCCCGCATTCTCCACCATATGTGGCAACCCGGCTCAGGGAGTGAACCCGCCTTGAATCAGCACACAAACCCCTTAGTTGTTGAGCCACAAAGGCTTGTTTAATCAAACAAGTCTTTCTTAAAAGAACAAAAAGGTAATGGGGCGGCACAGCCACAACGGCTGGCCTCTCCTCCCACCCCAGCCCAGAGAGAGCCCTGAGTGCACCTTGGAGCTTTAAGGTCTCCTCTGGGCCTCAGGTGCTCTGCATCACGTTGACTGGGACCGGGCCGGGTGGCCACAGTGCGTGCGTGTGCATCCGTCCATCTATAGCTTTAATATTCAGAGCTGCAGTCCGCCCAGCAGGTGTCTGTCTCGTCAGGTCAGACCGGGACTAACAGATATCTCTCTGACAGATGATACAGATTGTGTTGAAAACAAAAAGAAAGATTTGTAAATATTTGAAAATATTATACATTTTTCACAATCTACTCCCAAATACATAAGATGCCTAAAGTCCACCTTTTACAGATGTGTTCAGTGATCATAGTTCATAGTGATCACAGCCCTTTCATCAGTGAATTTGTTTCATTTAACAACACGCAGGCAAGGTTGACAGTTGACGGCTGTTCTGAGATTAAACGATTTAGATTAGACTGAATAGATAGTCAAATGACAATAAACAATAAGGAAACATGTCGTTTCCTGCTGTGTGTGCATGATAACATGAGTGACACCAGGCAGTGTTCACCTGGTGGTCAGGTCACAGTTATCTGTCTGACCATCTCTATGTGTGTCACTCTGCATCCCCATCCATCCTCTCAACTGCTGCACAGCCTCCATCTTTACCTCTTCCTGCTGTCTCCCTCTCTCTCCCTCTCCTCTGTGTTCTTCTCTATTCTCTCCCCCCTCCCTCCACCCTCTCTCTCTCTCTGTCTACAGCCTCTCCCTTACAGGAGGCCTGTTGAAGTAGTTGTTGAGCAGAGTCTCTACACTGTAACACACTCACACACACACACACACACACACACACACACGCACACGCACACACACAGACACAGACACAGACACACACAGACACACACACGCACACTCACACACACACACACGCTCACACACACAAAACAGAGAGGTGGAAAACATGTAGAGATGCTGAGAGAGGGACAGACCACTGTGTAACCACAGCCTCTCATTCCAATTCAATAGATTAGTATTGCACTTCATAACCTGTTCAGCTGAGACATACTGATATATAGACACATCCATATGCAGACATGCCCACACAGCATATTTATCAAATAGTGTGTCATTTGGTTGTGTGTTTACTTTACTTATAATTTCTAATAAAGACAAATCTAAGGGGTTGAATACTCAAAAACAAAGTTCTTCATCTGTGGGTTATGTTTGTCATGACCTTAAAGCTTCCATCACCATTTTTAGTTTTCCCCAATTTATTTGTTATGTTATAAATGTTATAAATGTTATATTTTGATTGTGTCTCCTGATCCTCATCTGGCGTTGGCCAGTCACACAAAATAATAAAGAATAGAATGAAAAACATAAGAAGAAGATATGAATGATCAAAGACACAACTATACGTGTCTATGATGTCCTCCCGCCCGACTGCTGTGATTGGCCGAGTAAAGAAGGGGTAATACGACCTCCCCCCAGAGGAGGCAGCACCAGCGTCGACCAACGCTCTCCGACCCCCTGTTCGTCTGATCTTGCTTTATACGGCATGAAGAGCAATAATCCCCCGAGACAAACATCACACGCTGATGAATGACTGAAGTGCATTAGTGATGGGAGTGGTTACAGCAGCTGGCCCGCTCTGATGGGCGCTGGTCTCTGTCTTTGCAGGAAAAACAAGTGGCTCTCATTCTTTAATAATCTCACCTGCAAACTAATTCTGAATCCCAGTCGGCTCTTTAGTGATGAATATATATTTAATATGAGCTGAATATTCATCGATGTTCTCTGTGAGAGCGTCAGTGAGGGGCTAACAGCTGGCCCAATAAAAACATTCAAAAACATCAGATCAAGCTTCGATGACATACATAGGCAGTGCTGCATGGTATATGCACAAGCTAACATGCTGGTTAGGAAATTCCACTGGTGTTCAGAAAAAGTTAAAATAAGCCTGTTTAAAGCACTGTACTCCTCTGAATACTGCCCCCTTATGCCCCCTTATAAAAGGGCTAGCATCCAGAAACTCCAAGTTGCCTATAATGATGGGTTGCGTATTCTGCTTAAGAAACCCAGGTGGAGCAGTGCAAGTGAACTATTTTGTAGAGTAGGAGTCAACACATTCCATGCACTGTTGAGAAACCTAATGTATACATTTATTTGCAGATTGAATGGTTCATGTAACCTAATTATTATGCTGCTGTCAAACCTATCCATCTATCCATCTATCCATCTCTGTTAATATTCAGTCTCCCTCTACAGCTGTGGAACGTTTCATAAAAAGCGACCCAGCGGTTTTGGCTGTGTAGTTCCTTCTGGCAGAATAATAAAAACACAATAATTACAATAGGATGCCTGGTCCCCTAATAATACTACTAACCAACTATCCCTACACATATTGTAGGTCCCCTAATAATACTACTAACCAACTATCCCTACACATATTGTAGGTCCCCTAATAATACTACTAACCAACTATCCCTACACATATTGTAGGTCCCCTAATAATCATAATTCTCACACTCAAATCTGCCAGCTGTCACTCCAGTAGATCTGGTCTGTCACTCTTGACTGCCATTAGACCATAGCTGTCAAAGTCGAGGCCTGCAGTCTAATTTAATTTGGCCCCCCAGATAATATCTAATGTCTATCAGAACTGGCCCGCCGGTATATCGCATTTCAGCGTTAACGCGTTGACGTCTTGCGTCTTGGCGCGTAAGGCCCGCGACTTTGTCCAAAAGGAGAACAAATACAACGAGGAACAACGGGTCTGTGAACGGGTTCTGAGTGGTACTACCTCCTACTAAGTCTGAACGTTGTTCTAAAGCGGCAGGCCAGAAAAGAAGAAAAGCCAGAGAGGAGAAGGGAGAACATGGATCCTAGGAGACCGATTACAGTTTGGACGTCGTGTTGTGTCCTGTGTGTCCTCGCTCTAACTTATAGCACACGATGAGACCGTAAAAGGAGAATCCTGTTGGAACACACAATAACCTGCATAACCATCACACTGTACTCCCCGTGCTGTTGAGAGGCTCTGGAGAACAGTCTGCTGCTAAATGAAAACCTGCCACTGGGATCTAGATTAACACATCCAAGCTTTGCTTTACGTGTGTGTGATCTAAGACTCAGACTGTAGAGAGAAACGTTTGAATAGTCTAAAGCAAACAAGTGTTATATATCATACATACACCTCCTGCTTTACTCTCTCTCTCTCTCCTGCGGTTCAGCGTCTCTGATCTCTGGGCTGTGTGTTCTGTCCTCAGGCAGCAGCGTTATTTAGAGTGATAAGTGATTTAGATCTCTAACCCAATGGCCTCAGTGAGACACCACCACCATCACACCGTCCTCTTAGTGTGTTTCCATGTTTGTGTGTGTATGTATGGTGGGTGATGAGTGTGTGTGTGTACATGTGTGTAGAATTTTCATCTCAGAACATTCACACAAATGTGTGTATGTTTTCAAGTTTGCACGTGTGTGTGTTTGGGCATGTGTGTGTGCGTGCGTGCGTGTGTCCTACCGTGCGTGGGCAGTGCACGTATCGCGCCAGGCTGATGATCAGGTCGTGTGTGATGGGGTCCACCAGGTTCCTGAAGCTGGCGTAGCGATACAGAACGTCATCCAGTGACGTGGACTCCATGCCCAGGTCCTGCCCACACACACACACACACACACACACACATGGAGAATAAATGACACAGGAACCTGCCATAAGACATGGTTTTTACCCGCTTATACCCGCCTTATCCCCTTGTTCCGCACGGTTACACTGACCGAGGTCATATACCCGCTTGATTTCACACCCCAATTTACCCTCTTGCACCCTACACATATTGGGGGTTTCATTTTCATGTAAATGTGATTAGACGTCATCGTGGTCTCTCCAACAGAGACAACGCAGCGATGTCAACATGAGTCGTTCTAACTGGAGAGACGGTGAAATCCACGAGCTGCTGACCACCATGGGAGAGAAGGTGATGCAGTCGCATTAAACAAAGACGGGGAAAGATGGTGCGATCTACGAGAAAGACGCAGAGGAACTGTCCTTATGAGGCTTTTGTCGGGATAAAACACAAGTGGTCAGCAAAATAAAGAATATGTTGGCATTTTTGCACTTGTAAATAGTTATTCGCGTTTGTAGCCTACACTCAGATGTAGTCTTCTCAATCTTGCATGCGAGTGGCTTGAATAAAAATAGAAATAAAACATTTGGAGCAAATGATTCTAAAAAGGTCTACTCTCCGTGCGTAGAAAAGAAAAGAAAGAAAAGAAAGCCGGTGCCGTGACGACGGGGGGTTCTACTCCCTCGGGGTCACACAGGGAGCACGGTGGTACTGCCGCGTGCCGCCACCGTACCACACCGTACCGCCGCCGTACCGCCGCCGTACCGCCACCGTACCGCCACCGTACCGCCACCGTACCACACCGTACCGCCACCGTACCGCCACCGTACCACACCGTACCGCCACCGTACCACACCGTACCGCCGCCGTACCGCCGCCGTACCGCCGCCGTACCGCCACCGTACCGCCACCGTACCACACCGTACCACACCGTACCGCCACCGTACCGCCACCGTACCCCCACCGTACCGCCACCGTACCGCCACCGTACCGCCACCGTACCGCCACCGTACCGCCGCCACCGTACCGCCACCGTACCCCCACCGCACCGCCACCGTACCCCCACCGTACCGCCGCCGTACCGCCGCCGTACCGCCACCGTACCGCCACCGTACCACACCGTACCACACCGTACCGCCACCGTACCGCCACCGTACCGCCGCCACCGTACCGCCACCGTACCCCCACCGCACCGCCACCGTACCCCCACCGCACCGCCACCGTACCCCCACCGTACCGCCGCCGTACCGCCGCCGTACCGCCACCGTACCGCCACCGTACCACACCGTACCACACCGTACCGCCACCGTACCGCCACCGTACCGCCGCCACCGTACCGCCACCGTACCCCCACCGCACCGCCACCGTACCGCCACCGTACCCCCACCGTACCCCCACCGTACCGCCGCCACCGTACCGCCACCGCACCGCCACCGTACCCCCACCGTACCCCCACCGTACCGCCTGGCGGTGGAGAAATGAGACACGATCACCAGGAAGTCAAAACTCAGTGAGACGCAGGGCGGGAAAAAAACAAAGGAGTGAATGAAATGCATCACAAACCGGTAGAAGGGCAAATAAACAAACACCCTCCCACACATTGTACACACACACAGGCACACACACGCACACACACACACACACCACACACACACCACACACACACTGCTTCAAACTGTGGTCATCATGTGAGAGCCAACCGGCCGTCAGTTCATAGAGACTATAGTCTGGAGGGTTGGTTAGAGAGAGAGAGAGAGAGAGAGAGAGAGAGAGAGAGAGAGAGAGAGAGAGAGAGAGAGAGAGAGAGAGAGAGACTTAAGAATAGGGATGACTTCGAGGGGTGGATGCATGAGAGAAGCCTTACAGACAGGATGATGCATGTATGCACTCACACACACACACACACACACACACACAATAAAACATTTAACTGTATTACTATGCATTTGAAAGCCCCTTTTACCGTAAACATGTAAATTCTATAGTTCCTTGAGTACACCTGTTTGCTTTGTTAACCTGACTTTTGAATAATAAACATTAGTATATGCTACATATGAACCTCCTAAGATGGCACAATTTGATTGGTTCGCTATCTTGAGATATTGGGCAATATCCCGTGATTGAGATCCAAACTCGGGATATTGTTTTCATCACGTGACGGTCGTCTCGTCACGCTAATAAAAACAAATAAACCGCTAATAAAATCTAATTAATCCTGGCAAAAAGTGTTATGGTGTTTATTTTCGGAGTGTTCATGTGTCGTGTATAAACAATCATTCACCTCAGGCTCTGTGAATAGTGAATTCATGGTGAATTATCGCCTTCCATGAATTATTATTCAGTGAATTATCAGGTAATCCTCGTGTCTCTGAAGCATGAGGCTATAGCACCCTCGCTGAGCGACACACACACACACACACACACACACACACACACACACACACACACACACACACACACACACACACACACACACACACACACACACACACACACACACACACACACACACACACACACACTCCATAGTATCACATCCAAAGTTGAATTACAGGTTTCATTTCGTCCTACTCTCTCCTCCCTGTTCAGTCGCACACGAGGAACAGCCTTCAGGTTCTTCATGAAGTTGTGGAGCTGTCCAATTAAAGGCCATTGATTCATCTCTACCCTGTAACCATAAAGATAATCACCCCACTAAATGAGTTCAGTATGTTTATCAATTAGATATATTCAATTATTTCATGATAAAATGTGGAAGGCGAAGACTTGCCCTAGAGCAGTGGTCCCCAAACTACGGCCCGCGGGCCGGATACGGCCCGCCTCCACATTTGACCCGGCCCCTTGAACAATTTCCAATATCAGAGACGCATTACCTCCCCCCCTCCCCCCCCCCCCCCCCCCCCCCCCGCATTATTATTTTTTCAGTCGGGCCACGCGATCGAGACCAATGCACGCATAGAACTGGGTGAAGTGAGCCTCCCCGACTGAATCCCTGAAATGTTTCCTCATGTCAATAAAGCTCATTTGAATTGAATTATGACGCTAAAAAAATGTTGCTAACGACCTCACTGTCTTTGCCCTAATCATAAAACGTGAACCCCCCAGAACGGAATAATGGCAAAAAGGTTAGGTAAGAGAAAAATTGATTCAGAATGCAGGGTATTTAACCTGCAGTGGACACACGATTATTTTTTTGTTCAATGCAAAGAAAAGGCTGTTTGTCTCATCTGTCAAGAGGCTGTGGCGGTATTCAAAGAATACAATCTGCGCCGACATTATGAATACATCACAAAGACAAGTATGATAGCTTGCGAGGCCAAATGCGAGCAGACAAACTAGCAAAGCTAAAAAGTGGACTGTTAGCTCAGCAGACTACATTTGTACGCCAAACTCAGCTGAACCATTCATCTGTTCGTGCCAGCCTCCGTGTTGCTCAACTGATAGCAAGCTGCGGTAAACCTTTCACTGAGGGAGAGTTTGTCAAGAAATGTCTGAATATTGTCGTGGAGGAGGTGTGTCCCGAGAAGAAAGATGTTTTTAATGCCGTGAGTCTGTCTTCGAGTACAATCACCAGACGCGTTGAAGAAATTGGGGGTAATGTATATGCCCAGCTGCAGCAGAAGACAAAAGAATTTGACTTTTTTTCATTAGCACTTGATGAGAGCACGGACGTGCAAGACACAGCGCAGCTTCTTATTTTTATTCGTGGAGTTAGCGCACATTTTGACATGTGCGAGGAGCTGGCAGCCCTCCAAAGTCTGAAAGGCACTACGACGGGGGAGGATATTTTCGGCAAAGTATGTCAAACCATCGAAGAGTTGGATCTGGACTGGGCAAAGCTTGCCAGCATCACGACTGACGGGGCTCCGAGTATGGTGGGCGCGACTCGGGGTCTGATAGGACGCATGAACCGGGAGATGGAAGAGCGGGGTCTCACCGCCCCGCTACAAGTGCACTGCCTAATTCACCAGCAAGCACTGTGCTGCAAAGTGTTGAAGTGGGATTCTGTCATGAAGGTGGTGGTATCATGCATAAACTTCATCAGAGCAAATGGACTTAAACACAGGCAGTTCCAACAATTCCTGTCTGACCTGGAGTCTGTGCACGGAGATGTATTATACTACACAGAGATCCGATGGCTGAGCCGCGGCAGAGTTTTGAGGCGTTTTTACGAGCTGCTACCTGAAATTAACGCATTTCTTCATTCAAAAGGCAAAACGGTCCCAGAGCTGATCGACCCAGAATGGAAATGGCACCTCGCATTTTTTACAGACGTGACAGAACTGCTGAACGGCCTTAACTTGCAGCTACAAGGCCAGGGGAAACTCATTTGCGACATGTATTCCCACATAAAAGCATTTGAGGTGAAACAAGCGCTGCTTTTGGAGCAAGTGAAAAAGCACAACTTCACCCATCTCCCTGCTACCCAAAAGCTTTCTGCAGAGAAACCAGCGGTCCCGTTCCCAGCTGAAAAGTGTGTGGAAGCACTAGAAATGCTGAAGGCGGAGTTCGGTGTGCGATTCCGTGAACTACATGTTCATGCAAAAGAAATCCGTCTTTTCCAGAACCCCTTTGTTGCCGACATCGATGAAGCCCAGCCTTCTTATCAGTTTGAGCTGGCCGAGTTACAGAGCTGTGATGTTCTGAAAGACTCATTCAAGCCCACCAGTCTCATTGACTTCTATGCCGCCCTCCCTCAAGACACGTACCCTAACATAAAAAAACACGCAATGAAGATGTCCACAGTTTTTGGCAGCACGTATATCTGCGAGCAAACCTTTTCACGCATGAAACACCTGAAAACTCAGAGGAGATCAAGATTGACAGATGAACATCTGCATCAGTGTTTGAGACTGGCTGTGACTAGAATGGAACCTGACATTGAACTTCTCACCAGCCAGATGCAGGCCCACAGTTCACACTGATGAACATACAGTACATAGGTAAGCTCACTATAAAAAATCCATCTCCACAACCATACTTGTATTGAAATGTATTGTGCTGTGTAGGTGCTGTATCACTTAGTTTGGTTTCTCAGCCTGCTTGCTTTGTGTTTTTCAGGGGGAAGTTGATGAGAGAGAGCAAACACTGGTGTCTACTAGGCTATAATACTGGAACTTACACAACTGGACTATAAGGAAAGAACACAAGAACTTTGAGAGACTGCTCATATGAGTCATTTAAGAGATTTTGCTGTGACAACTGAAGCTGAACTTTTACCAAGATTGTGCACAGCACAATAGAAGCATTGTTTCTGTGAAGAACCCAGAGAGGGTTATTTGGGTATTCATAATACTGTTATTACATATTTCCTGACTTTTTTTCTGTGAAGAACCCAGAGAGGGTTATTTGGGTATTCATAATACTGTTATTACATATTTCCTGACTCTTTTTCTGTGAAGAACCCAGAGAGGGTTATTTGGGTATTATTGATTTCATAATACTGTTATTACATATTTCCTGACTTTTTTTCTGTGAAGAACCCAGAGAGGGTTATTTGATTTTTATTGATTTCATAAATAGTGTTATTATATATTTCCTGAGTTAAATTTTTCTGTGAAGAACACAGAGGGGGTTATTTGATCTCAGAAAGGGTTATTCATATTTGCTTATGTGTGGCTTTTTGGAAAACAATAAATTCTTACATTTAGGCACCACTGCGATCGTCACACTTTTTCTGTTACAAACTGACCCGGCCCCCCATCAGAGAAGGGAAAAGTTATGTGGCCCTCACTGGAAAAAGTTTGGGGACCCCTGCCCTAGAGAAAGCCTGTATCGCCGTGTGTTTAAAACCTGCTCACACCTTTGAATACATCTCTGCAGTCCATTTTAGCATCTCTGGAAAAAAAAACTGTCTCTGTGTTGCACAAGCATGCATGTGTCTTCACGCGTGTGCGTGACGATGGGTGGTCGACACACAATAGGGTGAATCAGATGAGCGTGCCATGTGACTTAACAGCAGGCGCCGTAACGATTTGGAGCAGCAACAATGCAAATACATCCACCCTGCACAGAAATGAATCATCCAGTCTCTCTTATCTGCTCCCAATGAGTGGCTTAGGGACCTTAACACACCACAGGACACTGGGACTACAGGGGCTTTGCGGTTGTGTATTTTTGTGTGTGAACCATAGTGCAACTATTCTAATTCCCTCGGGACTCGTGACATGCTGATCTCTTTTAGAACTGGCCGGATATAAAATATGCATGATGGAAACAAATGAACATAAACTCTGAACTCTCAGCTCTGTAAGAATCCCTTCCCATGCTTAACAATCCCTCCCATGTCTCTTCTGGTCAGAGAACACGTTGAAGGCCGACTGAATAAACCGTGGAGGGCCCATCTTGAGTGCAGCATGTAGCTCGCCGTCCTTGTCGCATATCAAATGAATAAAGTCAACCACAATAAGAGTGAAGGACAGACTGACCAGCTTCACACGCTGCTTTGAAAACCATCTTCCCTCCAGCAAATGTTTCTGTGGCCTGGGATTGGCCAGCATGAGGCTGTCCTCGTTAATGCTACCAGAGGGGGGATTGGTCGTCGTTAATGCTACCAGAGGGGGGATTGGTCGTCGTTAATGCTACCAGAGGGGGGATTGGTCGTCGTTAATGCTACCAGAGGGGGGATTGGTCGTCGTTAATGCTACCAGAGGGGGGATTGGTCGTCGTTAATGCTACCAGAGGGGGGATTGGTCGTCGTTAATGCTACCAGAGGGGGGATTGGTCGTCGTTAATGCTACCAGAGGGGGGATTGGTCGTCGTTAATGCTACCAGAGGGGGGATTGGTCGTCGTTAATGCTACCAGAGGGGGGATTGGTCGTCGTTAATGCTACCAGAGGGGGGATTGGTCGTCGTTAATGCTACCAGAGGGGGAATTGGTCGTCGTTAGTGCTAGCCCTGAGTGGGACGGGGCTGGGATTGGGATGGACTCAGAGGAGACTGAAGAAGGAGAGCCACTCATCCATTTGGTGTTGAGTTTTTTGAACCGAAGGACAGAAGATGCAGACTCACCTCATTAGCTTTTAACTCAGCTCCTGCTTTATCAATCAATGTCTGGTTAGCCGCAGCGCTCTGGCCATGGCGATGGTTTCCGGGCAACAAGGAGTTGCACTTGGTAATGGGCAAGGTGACGGCGGCGCATCCTGCCCAGCTCAGAGACACCTCTACATCTCTAATATATGGCGCCTTTTCTTATATTGCATTGTATTCTTCCCCTCTTACGTGGATTGTCTTTGGTACACTCTCCTTCTTGCCCTTTTTTCAGGTGGGTTGTTATCCGTCAGTTTGAGTTTCTTTGATGACTTCTGTCCATCACCAAACCCCTCTCCTGACCGCGACCAAGGCTAAGACAACAAGTGAGCCAATAGCTCCAGCTCAAAAAGGGTTGGGAGGTTCAATACTTATACCACGGTTATATCTTCAAAGGTTGGTTTTTGATTTGACTATATTCATAACATGTAAAAAAAGTAAGGAAATACAATATCAGGTTCGACAATTCGAAGAGGGTTAATGAATCGAAACATGTGTGGTTGTAAAACAACGCTGTATGCCAAGAGAACAGATAATGTTGTTCTCTTAGGAACTTGATAATGCTGCTATTGTAATGTGTGTTGGCTCTCTACTATAGCGCGCTGGTATTTGAGACTCAACCCGGTATGAAGGACGGTCTAAACCTGTTGCCTGGTTGGCAGTACATGTAACCAAAGCATAGCATATATATGTACGTCTATCTATAATATTAATATGTTCCATCTAAATGAAGTGCTTATTTTTTAGTCTTTTTTTTTAGTTTTTTTCAAATAAAGATGTTGCGGGATAAGTTGTTTTTCTATTTTCCCTTTTGAACCGAGTCTTACAATATACTATTCACATATTGCATTTCAAGTATTTTACTCTAGCCAACTCAGTGTAACCTGGAAGCACAGAGCTGTGGTCACAGAAAAGGACACTAAAGAGACGTAGAACGTTCTTTGGTTCGATCTTCTATATCTTTAAGTTTAACATATTATATTAGAACATAGATCCTCTCTCTGTTCTTTCTCTCAACCACACATGAAGCAGGTGTTCTTATGGAAAAGAGAAATCATTATTATCATTATTAATGGACGCTGTACAGAATCTGGTCGTGAAACGAGGTACAGTACAGATACCTCAGTATTCTTCACAATTGTGCAGAAAGTATATCATATTATATCATATGATATTTGTTTTCACAGAAACACTTCAAACAGGTGCAGTGAACAAACACTGAGGTGATATTATTATACACCGCGGTCTAATGGGGTTAGGCCGTCATTCAGACAGTGTGTGTGTGTGTGTGTGTGTGTGTGTGTGTGTGTGTGTGTGTGTGTGTGTGTGTGTGTGTGTGTGTGTGTGTGTGTGTGTGTGTGTGTGTGTGTGTGCTTATCAACACAATGAGTCGCATGTCAATCACATTGAGTGGTGGCTGCCTGAGCTGCGGTGGTTTCTGCTGACGACAGCACAGGAAACTGGCCAATCAAACACCTGTGTGTGTGTGTGTGTGTGTGTGTGTGTGTGTGTGTGTGTGTGTGTTTTATGTAATTAATGAAAAGCCTCACATTTGTTTCACTCATTCATTCGAGAGGTGAGTAAGTGTTATAATACCTGTCTGTCTGATGAGGAGCCCCCTACCTGTCTGTCTGATGAGGAGCCCCCTACCTGTCTGTCTGATGAGGAGCCCCCTACCTGTCTGTCTGATGAGGAGCCCCCTACCTGTCTGTCTGATTGGGTAAAGAGGAGCAGTCCACCTGTCTGTCTGACGGGGTATGAGGAGCAGCCTGTCTGTCAGTAGAGCCTAGGTAGAGCCTACCTGTCTGTGTGCGGGGGTAAGGCCTACCTGTCTGCGTGCGGGGGTAAGGCCTACCTGTCTGTGTGCGGGGGGTAAGGCCTACCTGTCTGCGTGCGGGGGTAAGGCCTACCTGTCTGTGTGCGGGGGTAAGGCCTACCTGTCTGCGTGCGGGGGTAAGGCCTACCTGTCTGCGTGCGGGGGTAAGGCCTACCTGTCTGCGTGCGGGGGTAAGGCCTACCTGTCTGTGTGCGGGGGTAAGGCCTACCTGTCTGCGTGCGGGGGTAAGGCCTACCTGTCTGCGTGCGGGGGTAAGGCCTACCTGTCTGAGGCTCTTGAGCATCTCGGTGGCCTGGTCGTGGCGGCCCTGCTTGGCCAGGCCCATCATGTCCTGGATCATGCCGATGCGTCTCTGGTAGGGCGGGGGGGGCGGGCCCCGGCTCAGCCGCTCCCCCGACCGCAGCAGGGCCAGGATGTCCCCCCCCCCGCCCCGCTCCTTGGTGGGGGTCCGCCGCCAGCTGTGCTGAGGGCTGCCCCCGCTGTCCTGGGCCGCTTTGGGGTGCTTGGCTCCCATGGTCCCGCTGGGCTGGTGTCAGAGTACAGCACTGGTCCTACCAGTGGTCCTGTGGTGGTGGTGACAGTACTGGTCCTACCAGTGATCCTGTGGTGGTGGTGACAGTACTGGTCCCACCAGTGATCCTGTGGTGTGGTGGTGGTGACAGTACTGGTCCTACCAGTGATCCTGTGGTGGTGGTGACAGTACTGGTCCTACCAGTGATCCTGTGGTGGTGGTGGTGACAGCACTGGTCCTACCAGTGATCCTGTGGTGGTGGTGACAGTACTGGTCCCACCAGTGATCCTGTGGTGTGGTGGTGGTGACAGTACTGGTCCTACCAGTGATCCTGTGGTGTGGTGGTGGTGACAGTACTGGTCCTACCAGTGATCCTGTGGTGGTGGTGACAGTACTGGTCCTACCAGTGATCCTGTGGTGTGGTGGTGGTGACAGTACCAGTGATCCGGTAGTGAAACAAGGCAGGTGTTCACATCTTCTTGAAGGCCATAGGATGAGTCTGGAGGAGGTGGAGCCTACAGAACTGGCTGATCATGTCGTAGGTCTCGATCCGAACTTGACAAAATGTGGTGGCTCTTCATACCACTACCAGCCTCGTGGAGCCAGTCCACCATCCTGGGGTGATACCCTCCCACAAACACACACTCACAGATTAGCTTCTGTTAACATCACTTTTTTAGTGCGAAAGAAAACTGGACCCACCTCGGCCCGTCTCCTCAGGGAGAGAAGCCTTCAGCCCGACCTGATGGACGGCTAAAAATGAAGAAGTAGAAACAGGAGGGCGCCAGTCGTGTTTAATCCAGCAGACCCTGGGTGTGCTTAGGGTCCACACCGGGGCCCGGTCTCTGATCCAGGGATGAGTTACAGACCACACCTTACGGTCCACACCGGGATGTCTTACGGTCCACACCGGGGGATGTGTTACGGTCCACACCGCGGCCCGCCGCAGTCGCTTATCCCGGACCCAACTTCACACCTACATCCAGACAGAGTCATCGCACAATTCCGGAGAAGAATATCCGTGCAACGTGCATCTCCACCTCGAATCCTCTTTTCATCACCTACCACGTCTTACTCCTGGTGCAACCTTCCAGAGCTAGATGGAGACGAGGCGGGCGTGTTGACTGTGAAGCATGACCGGGCAGGACAGTGTTTACGTCTATCCGCTTGGAGGGCTGGATGTCGTCTGCCCCGCCTTCTGCAAGTCACGTTTTATCCGCATGGAAACATCTCACGGTTCTTCTGATAAACTGGACCGCGTCACGTTAACGTTGCATCCTCCGAGTGGATACGACGGATTCCGAAAGGCGCTGCATCACCTCACACATTTGAAGAGGGAGGCGGTCCAACTCGAAGGTCTCCGCGTCAGTCAGAATTGCGGAACAGACTCCTTTCCCTGGACTCATGAGTCTTCCCAACCAGACCATCAGAGTCAGTGATGGTAGGGAGATGAGACGTATTTGTTATTTACTTAACTGATGGAGACTATTAAAGTCTCCATCAGTATTAAATCGAGGCCAATAAATAACTTGCGACATTCGACCACATGACATCGAAGATTGAACTTTGCTGACATCTGGTGGCTGCAATCGTAATGCAGAGGTAGAGCAAATAATCTTTAGATAATCCTTACACGTACATGTTTGTTGGACTTCAATCTTCAAGAATGATTTCTTTGATTACCTTCTTTGATTACCTATAATCCAGCAATCAGCAATAACTAGGCCTAGCAACAAGAGTTGAGGTGCTCATCACCGGCCCAACTCGTTTAAAAGTATTATCATAGCCTGTGGCTACCCTAGCCCTACTGTTAAGGTTCAAAGTTGGGCTGCGAGCCATTACCTGATGGGCTTCAAACCGCTCTACTTGTGAGTACTGACTTACCCTAACACCAATTCTGTTTACAAAATCCCAATGCTTGAAAGTCTGCATCAATACAAAATAACAAACATGAAAAAGTGAAGGAGACAAATGTTTTTTTGAAATGTATATTTATGGTTTGCCTTTAATGCATATCTATTTACAGTAGTACGTCGTCAACCATTGTTCTCAATAACTAAATGTTTCTTTCTCTACGTGAGAGAAGAGATCAGGATCAACATCACATTTTAAAAACCTAATCTGTAGCGAACCTTCTGTAGCGCACCCTCCTTCGAACATGACGTCTGGTGAAGGAGCACACTAGCCGCTGGCCGGGTGCTTTTTATACTTGATGGTGTCCTGGTTGTGAATCACCTCCTCCCAGTGTCTGAGGGCTCTCACAACTGGCTTGGTTGGTTCTGAGAACTCTTGCGTATTTTTAACAATTGTGGCATTAAAAAGGTACTGAACGTTGACAGATTAAAACCGACTCAAAGGGTACTATGGATTTGATCGTAGGGCCGGGGATGTGGTCGTGACGTCATGCTGACGTGCGCCTCCTCTCCGCTCTGCCACTGCTCTTCAACGCTCCGTCACTGCACTGTTTTCTGCTTCAATGGCAACACCATAAGTAAGACATGAACGTTAACAGGGCTTCAAACAGCAATTTATGTTCCTGCACTACAAATAAACCTATGGGGCATTGCATTAACAACAGGACAGGACGCGCCCTACCATCGGGTTATCTGAAAGATCAAACAAAACATAAGAGGGACAATTGATTCCAAATGACTCCTGGGCTACATGTACGGTGAACACAGAGGTACAGGGGAACAGGCGGGGGGCCACGCCCTGAAGGCCGCGCCCTCAGAAGGTGTAGCCTGCAGGGGGTGCCTTGTCGTCCTTGTTGCTCTCCAAGGAGAACGGAGGAATGCGGACATCAAAATGGGAGCCGTCCGTCCTCTCGATGCGGAAGGTGCCCCTGTGGAGACACGGGGGGGGGGATAAGTACATGGAGAAGAGGATACGAGCTGAAGACAGACGGGCGGAGAGGACTCACCACATGTGGCCGCTGGGGGCCTGGAGGGACACGTGGCTGCTGTACTGGAAGGCAGGCTGTTCTTTGGACAACACGGGCTCCTGGGAGACGGGAAGACAAGGTCAGACTTTACCTTTGAGGCAGAAGCTTATCCAAATCACGTCAAAGTGAAGCAGAGAACAATCCAGATCAAATGGAGTAGCTACAAAAACATTTAAGCTGCACAAATGGAAGAAGTTTTTCATTATATATTTTATACATCCCTATTGAGGTATTGGTGGTAGTACAAACTGTTTCAGTAGATATCACATACAGTGCTAGACATAAATGTAGCTTCATCAAAGGAGCTTTAAAGCCCACTCTTCATTCACTGTTAGTTTGTGAGGCAGTGTGTACCGACCCGGCCCACCACACCACGGCCTCGCACCGTCTCCAGGGTGCCCGAGAGGCTGAAGATCCTCCAGTGTCTCTCCCTCAGCTGGACCACCTCACTGCCCATGTTCTCTAGACGGATGCAGTACCTCCACTGCACAACCCAAACACAACGCCGTTACTGAGTGAAAGGAGGAGGACGGGACCAAATCCTGAGCCCCTCGTACAACAGAAGGTACTCACCCAGTAGACGTGGGAGTTCTGGGCCTCCTGGGAACAGAGAAAACAATTACAAACTACGACTGCTCGCCATCACTAAATATATTCCCACACACACACCACCGACTGCACATCCCAAGGCAACAGGGGAAATGAGAAGAGCCTGTAGTTGAGCTCCTTTGTCTACAGGAGGCGCCGTTTCCTCACCCTCATGCCCATGTAGAACGGGATGACGGTGACGCGGATGTTCTCTGTGGTCTCCCGGTGGACATCGGACAGCTCCAGCCAGGGGTGGTTCTTCTCCTGCCACGCCTTCAATGTGTCTCTGGCTGTAAAAGGAGGAGCTGAGGACACACACACACACACACACACACACACACACACACACACACACACACACACACACACACACACACACACACACACACACACACACACACACACACACACACACACACACACACACACACACACACACACTCTCTGAATGACGGCCTAAACCCCATTACATGTTTTACTTCTGCTAAGCTAGAAAAATCTAAGGCACAGTGTGTGAAACGGCTCGTTTGCCCTCAAACTTTACTTCCGTAAAAGTGTGACGTCAGACTGCATTGGGCAGTACAGAAGTGCAGAAGTCCCGCCTCCCCGCAATGTTTACAACTTTTCGGGGGTGTGAATTTGCTGACACACAGCGTTCGACCGATCGCATCAGAGTGGGCATGCTGACCAATCACAGCAGACTGGGCTACTCGGGAGGGGGGCCTTAAAGCGACGTGATACAAAACAATGTTTTTTAAAAGCTGCTGAAATTGGTTTTGCAGAAACCGTGTGAGAATAATAAGGGGTATTTCTAACAAACGTATAACCCTATTCTAGTAGTACCCCCAAATGCAATTATTAACCCTAAAAAAGCATGAAATGGGATCTTTAAAGCAAGTCCGAGTGATGGATAGATTCATTGAGTATGATGGAAAGAGAGTTTACCTTTGGCGGGGTTGAACAGCAGGAAGCGCTCAAACAGCTCGTGCTGGATGGGGACCTGCTCTGTGGAGTTGTAGGGCAGGATGTCCTCGTGGCTCACGTAGTCCAGACCTGGACCACAACACACAGCTCAGAGGTGTGGACACACACAGGGTGGACCACGGACAGACCTGACCTGGACCACACAACACACAGCTCAGAGGTGTGGACACACACAGGGTGGACCACGGACAGACCTGACCTGGACCACACAACACACAGCTCAGAGGTGTGGACACACACAGGGTGGACCACGGACAGACCTGACCTGGACCACAACACACAGCTCAGAGGTGTGGACACACACAGGGTGGACCACGGACAGACCTGACCTGGACCACACAACACACAGCTCAGAGGTGTGGACACACACAGGGTGGACCACGGACAGACCTGACCTGGACCACACAACACACAGCTCAGAGGTGTGGACACACACAGGGTGGACCACGGACAGGGGGGGCCACTCCAAACAAATGGCCATACAGGAGAACAGATTGAGAACACAAGATTTGATGCTAGTTTGTGACCTCAATACGTGATGTTTGTAAACCAGGAACCCATCCCAACCAGGAAACATTTGCCATACTTTCTGACTCGCGCAAAATAAGCATTTACAGCATGTAAAAAAAAAAAAATAAAAAAAAAAAAAAGGTGGCCACTGCTGTGTTCTCTACATCATCCATCAATGTCGTATAGAGCAGCGGGTTTCATCTATCTGGGCTATGTACGTACACCCAATATCAAAACACAACCTCAAAGCACACCGCCTTAACATCTTGGTAGTGGATGAGGCAGACTGTCACTCAGCAGCTCAGCTGGTGGACATGTGTCACTGCCTCACGGCCCAAAGGTGCCCAGAGCTTGGGGGCGTGCGGGCGGCCTACCGGGGATGGCGTACAGGGCTCTGCTGTCGTCATGGTTGGCCAGAAACGTCACAGCCTCTGTCTGGGACCTCTGGGACTGTCGACAACAGCATACAACAATGAGCAGTCAGAAGAAGGACTTTAAAGGACCATTAAGGGACCATTATCCATTGAGCCCCTTTCTGGGTTGTCTAGGATCAAATAGAGTGGTTGACACTGAAGGTTGACTATTGGTCCTGTCTCGGGTATTTGGCTCATTTAGAATCGCCCCTGCCTGCTTCAGAATGGCTGGCTATGGGCATTCACAAACCTGTCCTTAAAACAACCCTAAACGTTAGTTTTCAGAAATGTGCAACTCACCGAGTGCTTATTGGTGTTAGTCGATGTTCCAAATCAAGTATCGTAGCGAAATACAGTTTTTGTCGTGTTTGATTGCACATTTATCGCATTTTGTGAATCCAATTGATTTCTGTTGGAAGACTCATTGCTCGTTGGCCGGAAATGGAAAGGGGGGCTGTTTACGTTTGGTTGTAGTCATTTCGCTCGGTTCTAGCCCTACTGTTGAGACGGAGAACCAAGCGAAAAGACTCCAACCTGTTACACAAGTACGAATGAAGGAGGAGAAGACGAATAATGAATATCTAGCACAGAAGAAGGATGGGACTAATCTAACCAAAGGCCATACATCAATTACATGAAGATGTGTAAGATTTGTATTTCCTCATCAACTCAAGTGCTCTGCAATACAGAGTGTGTGCTGTTCTTTAGGTGTGAAACACAATTTAAGACTGACAAATAGTAGGGAGTCCATAAAAACCTTTTGCCACAATTCAGTCAGAGTTGTCAAAATTAAGGAGACCTGAGGGAACACATCGATCGCCATGTTTACAGTGTAGACGAGTATCATTAGTGTGTTGCCATCTCCCCCCTAAAACTGTGCGTGAGGATTAGCTGAGACGTACGGTCCATCTTCAATAGTCTTCCTCATTATCTTAAGTGGACCAGATCCTAGCTCATACAACAGAGAGCAGTGAGGACTCACTATGTGAGGGCAGTCCCTGGTGTCGATCAGGACCTGGTAGTAGGTGTGGGTCTTCCCTTTCACCTCCTTGGACCCATGGGCACCGCCAGGGGGCTCGGGTTTACTGGAGGAAAGGAGGAGGGCAGTTGTACCAAGTGTCTGATAAGCTGAATCCTCCCTCGTACATTCAAAACACACACACGCGAGTCCATGGCTAAAAAATATCTTCCAATATCATATTATTCAGAAGCTCTCCTGGGTTCTTACAGAATGACAGGGTGTGTGGGGGTTTGTGGAGGGGCCTTACCTGTCGGACACAGGCGGAGTGACGTCTCTGTCGTAGAGGCGGGCGTGCCAGGGGAACAGAACGATGCCCCTGTATCCGAACACGCTGTGGAGGAACAACTGACAACACATGGTGAAACTCAACACCTCCCTGTCCATGGGAAACTGTGTTTGCAATGTATGCAGAATCCTGCTTAAATACAATCTTATAATATAGTAGGACCCGAAGGTAGGAGGTGGGAGTGTCAATGTGTGCATGCCTGTACAGCAGCAGTAGAGTCCATTCTTACCTGACCTGTTTCATATTTGCCATGCTGTTTGACCGCCTCAAACACACCAACTGCTTCCAGAACCTTCCCCTCAGGCCTGCTCCTGCCAAACACAGGCAACTCTATTACCAACTGGACCAGTGTCGTCATCAGGGCTGTTGTGAGTGGAGGAGAGGCCAAAATAAGGAAGCAACCATTCGCCTTTTTCAAATGGTTGGAATAGATTGCCAAGTGGACACATGGTGAATAAAAAGGAACACATAATTAGGCCATGGCCACACCTACGAAAACGATAACCCCCCCCCCCACACACTTTTACTTGGCAGCGTGGCATGAATTTCTCCGTAATGATGGACTCATTGCATAGACGCATCTAGCTGTAGAAACGCTGTAGTACATATACCAGGCCTATATGAGGCGCTGTTTCTGCTACAGAACTCCACCAAAAAAAGAAGATGGAGGCGGATACAAAGAATACAAATACAAAGAAAGTAAATCTCTTCACGGAGAAGCTATTTTTGTTGTCAAGTCGCCTCACAGAGCTTGGTATACTCTCAGAATGGGAGTGGGCCCGACAAAAAGGGGGCGTCCCTCCGTGAAGTTTCGCAACAAAACTGGAGATTTTCCCACTTTCAACTGGTAAGGCTGGTGTACCAGGCACCTGGAACACACCATTACAGAGTACAACGTCACTGGGACTTTTAACTATACATGCATCACTCCACTTTACAGGTGTTCTAATAACCGTTAATGTTATTAACGGTCTTTATGTAGCTTAGATTGCAACAAACTTTGCACATAAAAGATGAACATGTTTCCAAGACATTAGGGCTGTCACTATTCGAATATACATTCAAATATGACGTGACATATCCGTATTCGAATATATAATTAAACCGGTTTTTAAAATGCCATGTGTAGCGCATTTTTTACAGTCTATGATTAGACCGTTCGGTTTTTACTTTTTATTTTATTGTTTGCCATCTCATCCATTCGCGGGTGCGCTAATCAAGCGAATAACATATCCTGATTCAAAATTGGATAACGCAGAGCTGCCAGCCTGAGCGGTAAACTGCGACCCCAAGTCATCCCCGCTGACAGCAACACGCTGCATTGGTGGAGAGACACGGGCTGCAACATATACCCGCTTCTCTCATCATAGACGTGCAAATACCTGTGTGTATGTTACCCGCCGCAGGTAACATCGTGAATAAAAAGAGAGCCGCAGTTGATCAAGATCAAGTTGATAGACTGTTGGTGTTTCTAGCAAACATTAAGAAATTATTTCTTGCAGATACGCTTTACTCCTGCTGCTGTCTCCTGTTTGAGTTGTCTCGTCATTGTTTGTGCTGTGCAGTTCCGATTCCGTTTTTGTTTTTCATTGCATAGCCTAATTTTGTGATATGCATAGTGGCACTTGATATTGATTAAGTTGATAACCTGTTTCAAACAAAGAGGATATGGCCTAAGTCCTGTTTAGGTCTCCTCTTGTCACGTAATACATTTGTGATTGAATCTCCGTGGGGGGGGGGGGGGGCTTGTAGATATTCAAATATATTTAAATACATTGCTTGATATTCGATACCCGTTCGAACTTCATTTTTCTCAAAAGTGACAGCCCTACAAGACATAACATTTGAGTTGAATTACGAATGGTCGTCAGAAGAGGACGAAGAGAAGGAAAGAAGCCTGGATACAGCGCAAACCTCCAGGTGTGCTCGTATGACATCAGCCCACCTCAACAAATAAGAAGTCAAACTTATTTCACTGGTTGCACAATAAATGGAAACATACAGAAGAATGTACATGATACACAGTGGGCTAGCTGGTCTGCAGTATCGTCTCTACAAAGTAGCAACCTAGTGTTTTTATGTGTTGCTTGGCAACAATTCAGTCCCAGTCCAGTTGCAGATCTATGTGTGTTGGCAGAGCAACATAAATCATTAAATAATCTAACAAATCATAATCTGTTGTTTCTTATTACTGTTAACTAATAAATGGTGCTTGTAGAACTGTTGTATAAAAGCATATCACACTTGAGGTCGTGCTGTTTTGGCTGTGATTATCTTGCCTTGTACCGAATCCCAGCCGTGCTGATATTCAGTACAACACCACTCCACCCAGGGCTCCAGAGTGACACACATTTGGTCACACATGCGACAAAAACATTTAAGGGTGCGACTAATATTTTTCCTAGGTCGCACTGGTGCACCTGACGCTGCCCAGGAGAAAACATAAATTTCCTTTCCATCATCTCCTGTGACTGAACTCACACTCATGGTAGGATCATATCATCTGGTCTAAACCAATAAGAGAAACAGCTCAGTCAGGTCTTTGCCTCTGATTGGCTGTGGTCCTGTTCACTGCTCATGTGGTTAAAATGACAAGCTATTTGAATGTTTTGCGTTATCATTAATAAGCACATTTTTTATTTAAAACATGATCATTGCACACCAGTTTAAATTTTTCTACCTTTGTTGGTAGGACCACATCTCATGCAGGCCTTTATTAATCTGTACCCTTTATGTTTTAAAACCTTTAAAAACATATAGGATCCGTCTTCCAGCTCCCCTCCCGCTGTCAACCAAAGAGCGCTATCATCAGTACGGTCAACCATCTCGGCCCCATCCATTGTGACCCGCCCCCATTCCGACTTGTGCATTTTTCTTGCGACGATTTGATGACGCGTCAAATCACCGGAGCACAATGTTATTTTAGGGGTGAATTACCCTTTAAGCACAAATCCTTTTATATGGAAATGTTTTATTTTGCTTAACGTTTTAGTTTGAAATGTTCAATTTCAGCTCAGTGAAGCACTTGAAACACTTTATTTTTATATATAATTGTGCTTCAAATAAAGATAAGCATTTCTCTACACTTTATTCTTCTTTAAAAATCATTCACATAATATGAAAGTTATGGAGAGCGATGTGACCTTATGGCGACGCAGTGAAACATATACAACATAACATATACAACATAACATAAACAGCTACATTTTGTACTGGTGCACCTAAAAAAAAAAAGGTTAGGCGCACCAGTGCAACCAAGCCAAAAAGTTAGTCTGGAGCCCTGAATCAATCTCGTGTGATACTAAAATGATAGGTCAGTAAGCCCACAATGAAGAAGAGATCTAACGCCACGCTTTAAGACACTTTCTGTACTCATATTGCATCAGCACATATCTGTATTCATGGAGCTGGACATTAATCGTATCGATACTTGCGGAAGATTGCATTTCCTTACAGTTGAAAACAACGAGCTATGTGTAAGATGGGTCATTTTCAGGGACGTAATGCTTGATTGATTTATTCACAGGCTGGAGCCGTCAAATATCATCAATGGCAACACTGGCCCTGGGTCCACCGCTGGATCTAATGCCATCGCTCTCCATGAAATCTGTCCCAATCTGGCAACCCTGCCCAGAGCTAGCTGGTGTTGGCTAAAGTCCTTAGCTTGGTTAGCAGCTAACCCAGGACAGCAGACCTTACCGTGAGGACATGAACCTCTTCTGCTGGGTCTTGTTGGGCAGTCCACAGGCTAGACATTGGAACCGGGGTCTGGTCACCTCGAACCCGCAGCTGTTGTCAACGATACTCAGTATTCTGTGAGCTTGTCTCTTGTTAAAACCGGTTACAGTGGCTAATAAACCTCGACGTAGTGCGCAGGCGGCCATCTTTCTCCTGTCTTCCCCGCCGTGCGCGGTCTGGTGTTCATCATGTCCTCCACAAGCAGGAGCGCGCACGGAGACGCGCGCACTGGAACCACGCAGTCACGCGCATGACGCAGCACGAAACACTCACGCGCATGTAAATGAGTAGTGTTTAATTTAGTTTAATTTAATTTAATGTCTTATATTGTGAACCCATTCTGTAGGGTCTGAAATAAGAAAAATGCAATCATTGACACAAAAGTGATACTAAAGTGAGAATAACAGCTTTATCATGGTTTACAGTTTACTAAAGTGAGAATAACAGCTTTATCATGGTTTACTAAAGTGAGAATAACAGTTTATCATGGTTTACTAAAGTGAGGATAACAGCTTTATCATAATTTACTAAAGTGAGGATAACAGTTTATCATGGTTTACAGTTTACTAAAGTGAGGATAACAGCTTTATCATGGTTTACTAAAGTGAGAATAACAGTTTATCATGGTTTACTTAAGTGAGGATAACAGCTTTATCATAATTTACTAAGGTGAGGATAACAGTTTATCATGGTTTACTAAAGTGAGAATAACAGCTTTATCATGGTTTACTAAAGTGAGAATAACAGTTTATCATGGTTTACTAAAGTGAGGATAACAGCTTTATCATAGTTTACTAAAGTGAGGATAACAGCTTTATCATGGTTTACTAAAGTTAGAATAACAGCTTTATCATGGTTTACAGTTTACTAAAGTGAGGATAACCGCTTTATCATGGTTTACAGTTTACTAAAGTGAGGATAACAGCTTTATCATGGTTTACTAAAGTGAGAATAACAGCTTTATCATAGTTTACAGTTTACTAAAGTTAGAATAACAGCTTTATCATGGTTTACAGTTTACTAAAGTGAGGATAACAGCTTTATCATGGTTTACTAAAGTGAGAATAACAGTTTATCATAGTTTACAGTTTACTAAAGTGAGAATAAGCTTTATCATAGTTTACAGTTTACTAAAGTTAGAATAACAGCTTTATCATGGTTTACAGTTTACTAAAGTGAGAATAACAGCTTTATCATGGTTTACTCCCTGGCTAGGGAGGCGTCCTGGCAAAAAATAGCCGATCGTGTAAATTCGTATAAGTGAAAAGATTCTGCATATTGTCTATAAAATAATTATGCCAAATGCAGAATTGTAATAGGAATGTTGTAGATGCAACAGAATATATGATGCATCGCTGCAGCAACATTTAAGATGATCGCGATGAGGTCTGCCCGCCGTGCTGTCTGCAGTCAGAGCAAAACAAACCGAGATTGACAGCGGCCGTCCTTATAATTTAAGGCTCTTGATCATTTAGACCAGGGGTGTCAAACGTACGGCCCGTGGGCCTAATCCGGCCCGGAGTGTAATTTAATCCGTCCCGCCAGATAATATCTAATGTCTATCAGAACTGGCCCACCGGCATATCACATTTCAGCGTTAACGCGTTGATGCACGTCTCGCCGTGGTAACCCTGGCGCATCAACTCCGGCAGCCCTTAATCCTGTACAACCCCACCGTCAACAATTCCGCCCGTGAACCCTGTTATAATGTAATGTCCCCAATTAATGTAATGCAATTGGCCCGCCGGCATATCGCATTTCAGCGTTAACGCGTTGATGAGCGTCTCGGCGCGGTAACTCTGGCGCGTCAACCCCCCGTCAACAACTCCAGCCCGCGACTTTGTCCAAGACTTCAATTTTGGCCCACTGTACAGTTTGAGTTTGACACCCCTGATTTAGACCCTGCGTCATATCCCGCCCCTTGCAAGCCCGCCCCCCTAAACCAGCCGGAGATTCTACTGATGACTGAGCGACACCCGGGCATCAAGTGTGAATAAGTGTTAATGACCCTCACGGTCAAACCTCCTGATCCACAAATGCGGAGAAAAGACAGAGGACATATGTGATTACGGCTCTTGCTTTTAGCTAAATGTGCTTTTGAGGTAAATACCAATAGGCTACATCTAAAAAATAAATATCACTGTCAGTTATGCCACCGAAAAAAAGGCCACCGGCGCCAGATTTATATACGGCCCAGACAAGTTTCTGTTTTACCACCAAAAAACTAAAAATAGTTGAAGATTTCGAAGTTGCTAGTTGTAGCCAGGCGCCTACTAGCTCTACCGAGGCAGAGGATGTGGTGGCTGCAACCAGTCATCATGATGTTGCTGCTGGGGCATGTACCAATGATGAGGACGTTGAGGAGGAATGGGACGGAGACGGAGAGCCTGAGGAGACGGGGTCCGCAACGAATATGATGGAGCTGGAGAACCTGCACCACCAAGGGGCTCAGTCAGTGGCGATCGTGGAAGGAGAGAAATCCATGGCTGTGTACAAGTGAGAGTGGTCTGGGTGCGCTGCCTGTCAGGCAGCAAAAACTCTGTTGCTCCATGAAAAAAAGATTGGGTTGTACCTTTCGGATGCATGGGTTAATGGGACCATCAGTAGCCCAATACAAAAGCAATTACGTAAGAAGATTTACCTGCACTGTGCTCACAGCCTAGCGGAACTAAAACCAAAAGATATTCTGCCCACCAAAGTTGTAGAGCTGCCATCGACATTACATCAAGCTCATTTAGGGCGGCGGACACCGTAGCCAAAGAGAGATTGCCATACACCAAAATTACACCGATCATAACACTAAATGAACTTAATGATGCGACAGTGGGCCCTGCCCACCGCTCTGATCACTCCTGTGCTGCTATTGTGGAACATATAGCAGATGAATTGAAATATAGACTCGTTTCCCATGTCTTGACCATAGATTCACGTATCAGCATAACGCTGGATGAAAGCACTGTGCATGGACGCACCTATATGATTATCTACATGAGGCGCGATGTAAAAGGTAATGGAGATGTAGAGAACGTTTTTTTGGACATAGTTGAGTTGGAAAAAGGGGATGCAGGATCTCTTTACGCTGCGCTAAAAGACAAAAGGTGGGGATAGAGGCAGAATTTCTTAAAAGGAACTTCATTAGTATAGCCACAGCGCCACTGCCCTTACCAGTAGGCATACAGGACTCATTGAAAAACGTAAACAAGACTTCCCTCAACTGCAGGGTGTGCATTGTGTAGCAGCCCTTGACATCGAAATAACCGGAGAGTCTCTGACGGGTGCAACTTTTTATTGCGGCATTCTTCTGATGTTATAGCACCGTGAAACTAGAAAAAGTAACACAAAATGGTTGCACTATTACACAAATGTATTCCAATACAGGAAATAAAGGAATGACAAAAAACATATTTCAGCACAATAAAGAAAACTTAAACGTGTGCATTATTTGCTTCACTTACATAAAGAAACCAAACTTAAACATAATCACACTAAAAGCTTACAATAAACCAACATACCTCGCTCCACTTGCCAAACGTATGTTTTCACCGCGACTAGGCGCGCGACGCACATCGCCGTGATACCTGCTGTGCGCTTCAAGGTACCGGGCAAAACATAAACAAAAGGTTCTGGGGCGCAATACAGGTGAACACACAATAGGTCCAGTACACATTGCCTGGCACACCGATTAGATTAGCTGTTAATGACTCTTTGAAGGTTGTGGCAGGGTGCAATCATTTTTTAAATTTAAATTTCAAAGCTTCATAGTCTGTACCACCAATCCACGAAAAAACGCAAGGGAGCTTGAGAAAGCTGCTCTAGAGCTCAACATGCAGATTCTAAAAATAAAAGTATTCACCATAAGGTGAATACTTTTATTCACCTTAAGTATTCACCATAAGGTGAATACTTTTATTGTACGAGAGCACACGGTAGTTTTGTTAGACGATTGCTAGGCTGATTGACTGCTAGTTGTTTTCTTGTTTTGGAACATTTCTTTATTTTTGTAATTAATGGACTTATTTTTGTTTAGTTATTTTTGGGACCTTGGTTTTGGAGGAAATAAAACTTCACCTTTTTGGTCCACAATTCCAAACCTGGCTGTCGTTGTCAACTTTCTCTCCACCATCATCCAGCTGCTCAAAGGCCGCCTTTCACATTCACCAAACCATCAACGTACTGTCTGCCATGAAAGAAGATGCAGGTAAAATGGAATACAAGATTCAAGCAGGCATAACAAGTGGTCTGTTCTGTTGTGCGCAAGGAAACGCAGCCTAAGATCAACAAAGCCCAGTTTTGAGTCCATCCATGATAATCTCAGAAAACGTCTTCCTGACAGTGAACTTATTGTCATGGTCAAACCTTTAGATCAGCACTTCTGGCCTGTAGAGAGGTCAGACCTAATGCTATTTGGAGAGCGCAAAGTGGGGCGATTCGAAAAACTCCTCGGGGAATCCTCCACCGAGGCTTGGAAGCTTCAAGGTTCTCCAGGGAGGACTCTTAATAAACGTAGCGTTGCATGCCACACTGTACTCAGACCTCAGCGGAGTGTGAAAGGGGTTTCTCAGCTTGCAATGATACAGACGATAAAACTAGGAACAGACTGCGTGCCCCAAGTCTCACTGCCCTGTAGTTCATAGACTTGAATGGACCGCCTATTGAGAAATGTAACCCTGTGCTGTTTGTCCAGTAATGGATTAAGCGTGGACACCGGACATCAGCATCATGGATTCCTGGACGCAGGCCCCAGCCAGCTGAGAGCAGGGCAATTTGGTCTGTTTTGTCTCCGTAATGGTAGGACAATGGCTTTATTCATTTCTGCCAGTTAGTGCATTTTCCCTGTGTATAAGTTAAACACTATATGCATTTTTGTGTTTGACACTGAGGATATCTGAGACGGTGGTCTAGTTCAAATGAGTTACGTTTTATTTCATTGCATTGTTAAATTGAGTGAGTGACAATGACAGTTAAAGGCTCGTTATGGTCCCATGTTCACGCAACGCAAGGACCACGCAGACGCTTTGACGTAGTCGTGAACGTTTATGGTCCTGCGTCGGGTTTTAGTGAGCGGACCAATCACAGCCCTTGCGGCTGCGTTGCCTTGACGGAAGGTTAAAATTTTTGGGAGGCGCACATCAGGCCCTTGCGGTGGATGCAAGGAGGGTCCGCAAGGGGTCCGTAACCCCCTTGTGTGAATGTGGGACCATAAAGAGCACTTAAGACTAAATATTTCAGTCTTTCTTTGTATTGCGTAATTGTGAAATATGGACTATTACAATCAATAATATAGGCCTATGTTGAAATTAATTGAAAATATAACTGCAAGCAGTGATGTGGGGGTCAAGCAGAATGGGACTCCATAAACTAATTTTGGTGGTCAGACAATCGGTTAGGTGGCTGCATGATGACTGTCGGTAATTTCACTTGCAATGAAAGCTATTGGCAAATGGTTATCACAATGAAAATCCAGCCCTTAGAAGGGGCTATTCCAGCCCTTAGAAGGGGCTGGAATAGCCCCTTCTAAGGGCTGGAATAGCCCCTTCTAAGGGCTGGAATAGCCCCTTCTAAGGGCTGGAATAGACTTGCTGCTAACAACACATGCGCCTACGGTTCAGGGCTGCCGTACGTATGCTGCGATCGTTTGGTGTGTTGATCGTGCACGTTGTCGCAAGGTAACACGACGTGTCCGCAAGCAGAATAGAACAGAGTAGCCACAGCAACAAGATAGATCTACGTCAGACACACGGCCTTTAGCACTTTTGACAAGTTTCACGTCAAAAAATAAAGGATCGACTGAGATACGATCACACTCGTTGTGGTTTTAGAGACCCCAAAGGTCAAATGTCACCAAATTACTTGGGCATCATCAGAATGGGGTCATAAGACTATGAACCATGTTTGGTTTGGATACATGAAGGCCTTGCAGAGATATGAGCTCACTTCCTGTTTGACGTCCCCCTGAGATCAAAGGTCACGAAATTGTTTGGGTGTCCCCAGGATGATGTTATGAGTCTAGGTACCAAGTTTGGCTATGATATGTTAAAGGGTTGCTGAGAACAGGCTTACTTCCTGTTTGGCAGCTTCGCCGTCAAGTTTGATTGGCTGTCACGGCTAAACGATTTTGATATTTGAAAAACACTGTTTGACAATGCATTCAGCTTGGTCTAAAGATCATATATGGCAAGTTTCATGAAGATTGGACAGAATTTGGGGCCTGTGGATATGTATTATTGATTTTGACTTTCAACATGGCGGTCAAATTCTGATGTTTCCATGAAGAATAATTTATGAGCTATATGAGGAGGTCTCACAGTATCACCAGACATTGAACATTTGTTTGAAATATACTGTGAAGAGAGAGGAGTTAAAACACATTCATTAATTATAGCGCCCCCTAGAGGTCAAAGGTCACCAAATTTAATGAATGTCCCCATGATGATGTCATGGGTCTATGTATCAAGTTTGGTTATGATATGTCAAAGGGCTGCTGAGAAATTGACTTACTTCCTGTTTGGCGGCTTCATGGTCAAATTTGATTGGCTGTCACGGCCAAACGGTTTTGAATTTGAAAAATCTGTTCGATAAGTTTTGTGCAGCATGGGCTGAACATCATCTCTGCCAAGTTTCGAGATGATTGGACAAAATTTGTGATAGGTGAAACATTTTGAAGGTTTTTGACAAACCAAGTTGGTGGAAAATCCATCATGGCGCAAAATGACGTCATAGGGTGCGTTGAACTCTGCTTGGCCCAAGGATTCCATTGATTCATTGTTTGTGAATATTGGATGAATGGGTCAAAAGTTATAAACATGAATGCATGTCCAACTTTGACCTGTTGGTGGCGCTAGAGCTCATGAGCTAGCGACCTCAAATTTGCTGTGAGGGCTTATGGGACTGTCCTGAATCAGTGCCAAATTTCAGATAATAACTAGAAATGTAATTCCTGAAGGTATTGCGGTGTGAATGCTGACACTGAAATGCTCCGTTCCACTGCTGAAGCTGAATGTTGAACAGTTACACTGAATCTATGAAATCTGCTGAACAATTTGAAGGTAGAATGAAGTCTGTAGAATTAAGTATGAAGGGTTTTGAAGTCATACTGCTAACATGGCCTGACGCTGAGATGCTCCACTAGACTGCTGAAGCTGATTGTTGAATAATTCTAATTGAATAACTACTCTCCCCCTGCAGGACTTATACACCAGGAGGTGCAGAACCAGAGCCTGTAGGATCATGAAGGATTCCCATCACCCCAATAACAGACTGTTTGAAGTGCTGCGATCAGAGACAGTTTCCCCAGTGGGGTGTTCCACAAAGCCGGTTTTATCACTTACCCAGGTAAGTTAACCCAGGGTTAGCGGCAACCCTAGGTTTTCCGTTCCAAAATGAACACGGTATGTAAGTTGCTATAGAAACATATGCTCTCAATCAAACCTGGTCAGAGCAGGTTTGCGCAGGTTAAGTTTGGAGGATAACCCAGTTTTGCTCAGGGTATTTAAACCCGCGTTCACCGCAGCTTTTACGTGTTCACAATGGCATGTCCTTTTGACAAGAGGCCTGTTGATATCGGAGCGCAAATAATTTGTGCAATTCACAGAGAGAGATTAATTAGACCACGGCTCGACATATTGTCCTTTCCGGATGACTTTTTGCTGGAGAGATATCGTTTTTCACGTGATTCTTTGATATCTTTAAATAGCCTTCTCCAACCCTACATTGCAAATGTTACCAATCGTGGCTCTGCCCTCAGTTCACTACAATTTGCATAGCTGTTTTTTTGCGACGGGTAGCTTTTTGTACAGTGTAGGAGATGCTGAGCACATAGGCAAAGCTACCGTCTGCCGCTCAGTGCGTAAAGTCTGTATTGCGCTGAAGCGGTTGTTGCGTAACTTTTTCCAGGCCATAAACCCACGAGACGCATTAAAATGGAGTTTCACCAACTTGCAGGTCAGCATTATCTACTTTAAGTGTTCCCAAATGGCACAGAAAATATCCTTGTTATATTTGTTATATAATCATCTGGGTGTTATATTTCAGGATTTCCTAATGTAATTGGGTGCATTGATGGCACACAAGTGCCCAGATTCTGTGAACAGGAAAGGCTATCACAGTATAAATGTTCAGGTAGGTATACGCAGCCTATATTGGCTATTTCCAATATCTCCATGATGGTTTGTTAATCGCTGTCGATCTTGATTTTTCTTTTATCATTACTAGATGATATGTGATGCTTCCTACATTATCACCAATGTAGACGCAACATGGCCTGGTTTGGTCCACGATGCCAGGATGTATCGTGAATCCAATTTGAGCAATAAATTTCAACAGGGTGCGTTGCATTATGAACATATCATAGACCTCATATAATTGTTGTGCTTGTGCAAGATAGCTCAAAGTTTGTATTTGATCGCAGGGCAATTCGATGGGGATCTCCTAGGAGATCGAGGGTATCCATGCCTCCCGACGCTCATCACCCCGTACCCTAATCCCGCTCCTGGACCACAGACAACATTTAACCTGGCACACAGCAGAACCCGCGTTAAGATTGAAAATACATTTCGGATATTGAAGTCCAGATTCCAATGCCTACGTGGACTAAGAGTTTGTCCGGAACGGGCATGCGATGTAATTGTTGCATGCGCCGTCCTCCACAATATAGCCACTCTGCGCAAAGAGATGCCTCCCCCCCTTTGACCCGTTCCTCGAGGAGGAACACATTCCGCAAATGGTTGTAAGGGCTGACAAAGGATGCGACCACATTTGGAGAAATCATTTCAATTAAAAAAAACAACACACCAAACTCAACTCAACATAATTTTTATTCTTTAGTTGCTGAGGGAGGAAAAAGAATATAATTAGTTCAGCGTTAACTGTTTGTTAAACCTCCATTCTTGGAATACCCCACAGGCCATCTGACTGTAAACACTGATCTCAACAGGGTCCCCAACCAAGTCACGCATGCTGTCCAACTATTGTCTGCACACACGCAGACAATAGTTGTAACAGACTACCTCAACTTAATTATTTTATTCCATTTACTGTGTAGTATACCTCTATTTATTATTTTTTTTAAACGGTTCCAGATTTGTATTATATATAGGGCTAATTTGTTGAATTGTTATTTCTTACTTATTATTCAATTTGTCACCTAATTTTCATGTTTGAATATGTTTGAATGCTGCACAATCTCTGCAGGCACTGCCACTTTTGCATTTCACTGCGTTTCTTGTATATGTATGTGACCAATAAAACTTGAATCTTGAAGCAGTAGTGGTAGCTGAAGTAGTGCTTTATTCAAGTTCCAAATGTAAATTTATTTCATTCCAAATGTTAAAAGTGTGTGTGTGTGTGTGTGTGTGCGTGTGTCCTGGGCCACATGTCACCTCGGGCTCTAGACGTGTACCCGTGAGAAGAAGAGGAGAGCAGGCTCGTCTCCCCGGTTCTGAAGGCTGTAGGCGTGTCCTGTACACAACAACAACACAACAGACCAACGTCAACACAACATAACTCAAAGCCTGGGTTAGCTGTGACACAAAAGTCGCTCTCTTTTAGCGTCGCTGTATCACCATGGTGACTTATGCTGCCAACCAAACCTGGTCGGGAGAACAGACAACAGACCAACATCAACACAAAACAGACCTGAACGTGAACACAACAAGACAACATCAACACCACAAGAAAACAGACCAACATCAAGACAACATCAACCCAACAAGACAACAGCCCAACATCAACAGAGAGTGGTAGAGTGGAGGTAGAGAGTGGTAGAGTGGAGGTATAGAGTGGAAGAGTGGAGGTAGAGAGTGGTAGAGAGTAGTAGAGTGGAGGTAGAGTGGAGGTAGAGAGGAGGTAGAGAGTGGTCGAGTGGAGGTAGAGAGTGGTAGAGAGTGGTAGAGTGGAGGTAGAGAGTGGTAGAGAGTGGTAGAGAGGAGGTAGAGAGTGGTAGAGAGGAGGTAGAGAGTGGTAGAGAGGAGGTAGAGAGTGGTAGAGTGGAGGTAGAGAGTGGTAGAGTGGAGGTAGAGAGTGGTAGAGTGGTAGAGAGTGGTAGAGTGGAGGTAGAGTGGAGGTAGAGAGTGGTAGAGTGGAGGTAGAGAGTGGTAGAGTGGAGGTAGAGAGTGGTAGAGAGTGGTAGAGTGGAGGTAGAGAGTGGTAGAGTGGAGGTAGAGAGTGGTAGAGAGTGGTAGAGTGGAGGTAGAGAGTGGTAGAGTGGAGGTAGAGAGGAGGTAGAGTGGAGGTAGAGAGTGGTAGAGAGTGGTAGAGTGGAGGTAGAGAGTGGTAGAGTGGAGGTAGAGAGGAGGTAGAGAGTGGTAGAGTGGAGGTAGAGAGTGGTAGAGAGGAGGTAGAGAGTGGTAGAGTGGAGGTAGAGAGTGGTAGAGTGGAGGTAGAGAGGAGGTAGAGAGTGGTAGAGTGGAGGTAGAGAGTGGTAGAGAGGAGGTAGAGAGTGGTAGAGTGGAGGTAGAGAGTGGTAGAGTGGAGGTAGAGAGTGGTAGAGTGGAGGTAGAGAGTGGTAGAGAGGAGGTAGAGAGTGGTAGAGTGGAGGTAGAGAGTGGTAGAGTGGAGGTAGAGAGGAGGTAGAGAGGAGGTAGAGAGGAGGTAGAGAGTGGTAGAGTGGAGGTAGAGAGTGGAAGAGTGGAGGTAGAGAGGAGGTAGAGAGTGGTAGAGTGGAGGTAGAGTGGAGGTAGAGAGGAGGTAGAGAGTGGTAGAGTGGTAGAGTGGAGGTAGAGTGGAGGTAGAGAGGAGGTAGAGAGGAGGTAGAGAGTGGTAGAGTGGAGGTAGAGAGTGGTAGAGTGGAGGTAGAGAGGAGGTAGAGAGTGGTAGAGAGGAGGTAGAGAGTGGTAGAGAGGAGGTAGAGAGTGGTAGAGTGGAGGTAGAGTGGAGGTAGAGAGTGGTAGAGAGGAGGTAGAGAGTGGTAGAGAGGAGGTAGAGAGTGGTAGAGAGGAGGTAGAGAGGAGGTAGAGAGTGGTAGAGTGGAGGTAGAGTGGAGGTAGAGTGGAGGTAGAGAGTGGTAGAGAGGAGGTAGAGAGTGGTAGAGAGGAGGTAGAGAGTGGTAGAGTGGAGGTAGAGAGTGGTAGAGTGGTAGAGTGGAGGTAGAGAGTGGTAGAGTGGAGGTAGAGAGTGGTAGAGAGTGGTAGAGTGGAGGTAGAGAGTGGTAGAGTGGAGGTAGAGAGGAGGTAGAGAGGAGGTAGAGAGTGGTAGAGTGGAGGTAGAGAGTGGTAGAGTGGAGGTAGAGAGTGGTAGAGTGGAGGTAGAGAGTGGTAGAGAGTGGTAGAGAGTGGTAGAGTGGAGGTAGAGAGTGGTAGAGTGGAGGTAGAGAGTGGTAGAGAGGAGGTAGAGAGTGGTAGAGTGGAGGTAGAGAGTGGTAGAGTGGAGGTAGAGAGGAGGTAGAGAGGAGGTAGAGAGGAGGTAGAGAGGAGGTAGAGAGTGGTAGAGAGGAGGTAGAGTGGAGGTAGAGAGGAGGTAGAGAGTGGTAGAGTGGAGGTAGAGAGTGGTAGAGAGGAGGTAGAGAGTGGTAGAGTGGAGGTAGAGAGTGGTAGAGTGGAGGTAGAGAGGAGGTAGAGAGTGGTAGAGTGGAGGTAGAGAGTGGTAGAGTGGAGGTAGAGAGTGGTAGAGAGGAGGTAGAGAGGAGGTAGAGTGGAGGTAGAGTGGAGGTAGAGAGTGGTAGAGAGTGGTAGAGAGGAGGTAGAGAGTGGTAGAGTGGAGGTAGAGTGGAGGTAGAGAGGAGGTAGAGAGTGGTAGAGTGGAGGTAGAGAGTGGTAGAGTGGAGGTAGAGAGGAGGTAGAGAGTGGTAGAGTGGAGGTAGAGAGTGGTAGAGTGGAGGTAGAGAGTGGTAGAGTGGAGGTAGAGAGGAGGTAGAGAGTGGTAGAGTGGAGGTAGAGAGTGGTAGAGAGGAGGTAGAGAGTGGTAGAGTGGAGGTAGAGAGTGGTAGAGTGGAGGTAGAGAGGAGGTAGAGAGGAGGTAGAGAGGAGGTAGAGAGTGGTAGAGTGGAGGTAGAGAGGAGGTAGAGTGGAGGTAGAGAGTGGTCGAGTGGAGGTAGAGAGGAGGTAGAGAGTGGTAGAGAGGAGGTAGAGAGTGGTAGAGTGGAGGTAGAGAGTGGTCGAGTGGAGGTAGAGAGGAGGTAGAGAGTGGTAGAGAGGAGGTAGAGAGTGGTAGAGTGGTAGAGTGGAGGTAGAGTGGAGGTAGAGAGGAGGTAGAGAGGAGGTAGAGAGTGGTAGAGAGGAGGTAGAGAGTGGTAGAGAGGAGGTAGAGAGTGGTAGAGTGGAGGTAGAGAGGAGGTAGAGAGTGGTAGAGTGGAGGTAGAGAGGAGGTAGAGAGTGGTAGAGAGTGGTAGAGAGGAGGTAGAGAGTGGTAGAGTGGAGGTAGAGAGTGGTAGAGTGGAGGTAGAGAGTGGTCGAGTGGAGGTAGAGAGGAGGTAGAGAGTGGTAGAGTGGAGGTAGAGAGGAGGTAGAGTGGAGGTAGAGAGTGGTCGAGTGGAGGTAGAGAGGAGGTAGAGTGGAGGTAGAGAGGAGGTAGAGAGGAGGTAGAGAGTGGTAGAGAGGAGGTAGAGAGTGGTAGAGAGGAGGTAGAGAGTGGTAGAGTGGTAGAGAGTGGTAGAGTGGAGGTAGAGTGGAGGTAGAGAGTGGTAGAGTGGAGGTAGAGAGGAGGTAGAGAGTGGTAGAGAGGAGGTAGAGAGTGGTAGAGTGGAGGTAGAGAGTGGTAGAGTGGTAGAGTGGAGGTAGAGAGTGGTAGAGTGGAGGTAGAGAGTGGTAGAGAGTGGTAGAGTGGAGGTAGAGAGTGGTAGAGTGGAGGTAGAGAGGAGGTAGAGTGGAGGTAGAGAGTGGTCGAGTGGAGGTAGAGAGGAGGTAGAGAGTGGTAGAGAGGAGGTAGAGAGTGGTAGAGTGGTAGAGTGGAGGTAGAGTGGAGGTAGAGAGGAGGTAGAGAGGAGGTAGAGAGTGGTAGAGAGGAGGTAGAGAGTGGTAGAGAGGAGGTAGAGAGTGGTAGAGTGGAGGTAGAGAGGAGGTAGAGAGTGGTAGAGTGGAGGTAGAGAGGAGGTAGAGAGTGGTAGAGAGTGGTAGAGAGGAGGTAGAGAGTGGTAGAGTGGAGGTAGAGAGTGGTAGAGTGGTAGAGTGGAGGTAGAGAGTGGTCGAGTGGAGGTAGAGAGGAGGTAGAGAGTGGTAGAGTGGAGGTAGAGAGGAGGTAGAGTGGAGGTAGAGAGTGGTCGAGTGGAGGTAGAGAGGAGGTAGAGTGGAGGTAGAGAGTGGTAGAGAGGAGGTAGAGAGTGGTAGAGAGGAGGTAGAGAGTGGTAGAGAGGAGGTAGAGAGTGGTAGAGTGGAGGTAGAGAGGAGGTAGAGAGTGGTAGAGAGGAGGTAGAGAGTGGTAGAGAGGAGGTAGAGAGTGGTAGAGTGGAGGTAGAGAGTGGTAGAGTGGAGGTAGAGAGTGGTAGAGAGGAGGTAGAGAGTGGTAGAGTGGTAGAGAGTGGTAGAGTGGAGGTAGAGAGTGGTAGAGTGGTAGAGTGGAGGTAGAGAGTGGTCGAGTGGAGGTAGAGAGGAGGTAGAGAGTGGTAGAGTGGAGGTAGAGAGGAGGTAGAGTGGAGGTAGAGAGGAGGTAGAGAGTGGTAGAGTGGTAGAGTGGAGGTAGAGTGGAGGTAGAGAGTGGTAGAGAGGAGGTAGAGAGTGGTAGAGAGGAGGTAGAGAGTGGTAGAGAGGAGGTAGAGAGTGGTAGAGTGGAGGTAGAGAGGAGGTAGAGAGTGGTAGAGAGGAGGTAGAGAGTGGTAGAGAGGAGGTAGAGAGTGGTAGAGTGGAGGTAGAGAGTGGTAGAGTGGAGGTAGAGAGTGGTAGAGTGGTAGAGAGTGGTAGAGTGGAGGTAGAGAGGAGGTAGAGAGGAGGTAGAGAGGAGGTAGAGAGGAGGTAGAGAGTGGTAGAGTGGAGGTAGAGAGTGGTAGAGTGGTAGAGAGTGGTAGAGTGGAGGTAGAGTGGAGGTAGAGAGGAGGTAGAGAGTGGTAGAGTGGAGGTAGAGAGTGGTAGAGTGGAGGTAGAGAGGAGGTAGAGAGTGGTAGAGTGGAGGTAGAGAGTGGTAGAGTGGAGGTAGAGAGTGGTAGAGTGGAGGTAGAGAGGAGGTAGAGAGTGGTAGAGTGGAGGTAGAGAGTGGTAGAGAGGAGGTAGAGAGTGGTAGAGTGGAGGTAGAGAGTGGTAGAGTGGAGGTAGAGAGGAGGTAGAGAGGAGGTAGAGAGGAGGTAGAGAGTGGTAGAGTGGAGGTAGAGAGTGGTAGAGTGGAGGTAGAGAGGAGGTAGAGAGGAGGTAGAGAGTGGTAGAGAGGAGGTAGAGAGTGGTCGAGTGGAGGTAGAGAGGAGGTAGAGAGTGGTAGAGAGGAGGTAGAGAGTGGTAGAGTGGTAGAGTGGAGGTAGAGTGGAGGTAGAGAGTGGTAGAGAGGAGGTAGAGAGTGGTAGAGAGGAGGTAGAGAGTGGTAGAGAGGAGGTAGAGAGTGGTAGAGAGGAGGTAGAGAGTGGTAGAGAGGAGGTAGAGAGTGGTAGAGTGGAGGTAGAGAGGAGGTAGAGAGGAGGTAGAGAGTGGTAGAGTGGAGGTAGAGAGTGGTAGAGTGGTAGAGAGTGGTAGAGTGGAGGTAGAGAGGAGGTAGAGAGGAGGTAGAGAGTGGTAGAGAGGAGGTAGAGAGTGGTAGAGAGGAGGTAGAGAGTGGTAGAGAGGAGGTAGAGAGTGGTAGAGTGGAGGTAGAGAGGAGGTAGAGAGGAGGTAGAGAGTGGTAGAGAGGAGGTAGAGAGTGGTAGAGAGGAGGTAGAGTGGAGGTAGAGAGTGGTAGAGTGGAGGTAGAGTGGAGGTAGAGAGGAGGTAGAGAGTGGTAGAGAGGAGGTAGAGAGTGGTAGAGTGGAGGTAGAGAGGAGGTAGAGAGGAGGTAGAGAGTGGTAGAGTGGAGGTAGAGAGTGGTAGAGTGGTAGAGAGTGGTCGAGTGGAGGTAGAGAGGAGGTAGAGAGTGGTAGAGAGGAGGTAGAGAGTGGTAGAGTGGAGGTAGAGAGGAGGTAGAGAGTGGTAGAGAGGAGGTAGAGAGTGGTAGAGTGGTAGAGTGGAGGTAGAGTGGAGGTAGAGAGGAGGTAGAGAGTGGTAGAGAGGAGGTAGAGAGTGGTAGAGTGGAGGTAGAGAGGAGGTAGAGAGGAGGTAGAGAGTGGTAGAGTGGAGGTAGAGAGTGGTAGAGTGGTAGAGAGTGGTCGAGTGGAGGTAGAGAGGAGGTAGAGAGTGGTAGAGAGGAGGTAGAGAGTGGTAGAGTGGAGGTAGAGAGGAGGTAGAGAGTGGTAGAGAGGAGGTAGAGAGTGGTAGAGTGGAGGTAGAGAGTGGTAGAGTGGAGGTAGAGCGTCAGTCTTGAATTTCTGCGTGCGGGGTTCGTCTCCCAAGTGATGTGCATTTATGTGAAGCTTAAAAGGTCCCAAATCTTATTTCATATGGAATACTTATTCACTAAGGTTAAGGTATAATATTTTTGTGGTTATTTCAAACTTGAACCCATGTTCTCAAGGCCGTGCTGGCACCACATCTAGATGGGGGTAAAGGGCATGATGATGGACAGGTGAGATTTGAACCCTGGTCGAGTGTTTTCACAACGTTTGTTGCGCAACAATGCTTTCGGGAAACGGTGTGAAAACTGTACAAACTTCACAAACCACTTAGGCTAACGATGCTTTCGGGAAACTGGGCCCAGACAAACAACACAACAACAAACCAACATCAACACAAAAAGACAACATCGACACAACAAGACAACAGACCAACATCAAGACAACAAGACAACAGACCAACATCAAGACAACAGACCAACATCAACACAACAAGACAACAGACCAACAACAACACAACAAGACAACAGACCAACATCAACACAACAAGACAAAAGACCAACATCAACACAACAAGACAAAAGACCAACATCAACACAACAAGACAACAGACCAACATCAACACAACAGACCAACATCAACATCAACACAACAGACCAACATCAACACAACAAGACAACAGACCAACATCAACACAACAAGACAACAGACCAACATCAACACAACAAGACAAAAGACCAACATCAACACAACAAGACAACAGACCAACATTAACACAACAAGACAACAGACCAACATCAACACAACAAGACAACAGACCAACATCAACACAACAAGACAACAGACCAACATCAACACAAGACAACAGACAAACATCAACACAACAAGACAGACCAACATCAACACAACAAGACAACAGACCAACATCAACACAACAAAACAGACCAACATCAACACAACAAGACAACAGACCAACATCAACACAAGACAACAGACAAACATCAACACAACAAGACAGACCAACATCAACACAACAAGACAACAGACCAACATCAACACAACAAGACAACAGACCAACATCAACACAACAAGACAACAGACCAACATCAACACAACAAGACAACAGACCAACATCAACACAACAAGACAGACCAACATCAACACAACAAGACAACAGACCAACATCAACACAACAAGACCGACCAACATCAACACAACAAGACAACAGACCAACATCAACACAACAAGACAACAGACCAACATCAACACAACAAGACAACAGACCAACATCAACACAACAAGACAACAGACCAACATCAACACAACAAGACAACAGACCAACATCAACACACGACAACAGACAAACATCAACACAACAAGACAACAGACCAACATCAACACAACAGGACAACAGACCAACATCAACACAACAAAACAACAGACCAACATCAACACAACAAGACAACAGACCAACATCAACACAACAAGACAACAGACCAACATCAACACAACAAGACAACAGACCAACATCAACACAACAAGACAACAGACCAACATCAACACAACAAAACAGACCAACATCAACACAACAAGACAACAGACCAACATCAACACAACAAGACAACAGACCAACATCAACACAACAAGACAACAGACCAACATCAACACAACAAGACAACAGACCAACATCAACACAACAAGACAGACCAACATCAACACAACAAGACAACAGACCAACATCAACACAACAAGACAACAGACCAACATCAACACAACAAGACAACAGACCAACATCAACACAACAAGACAGACCAACATCAACACAACAAGACAACAGACCAACATCAACACAACAAGACAACAGACCAACATCAACACAACAAGACAACAGACCAACATCAACACAAGACAACAGACCAACATCAACACAACAAGACAACAGACCAACATCAACACAACAACAAATATAGGGCTAAATGCCCTACATGTAGCCCTATATTTAGGGCTCAAAGCCCTATATGTAGGGATAAATGCCCTAAATATACAATGTTTTACCTCCTTTCATCCTCAAAGACGGGAGGCCTTACAGAAACTATTGTCTGATGTCTTACCACCTGCGTTGTAACATCCTTCTAAATTAAACGTGATTGTATGTTGGGATTAGAACAAATCATTGAGGTGAATGGGACCGTACACATGCAATGCAATGTCCGTTTTGCGAAAAGGCAACATCAATTTTATTCGCACCAAAGTCGATTTTCTCCGCCAAAGCAGAACACAAACCAATAAGAGCAGCGTTTAAAGAGACAGAGGCTCCAGAGGGTCCCTGGATAACCCACACAACTCCTTGGGAAGATACCAGCGTGGTGTAAGCATGTGAGAAACGGCCTTACACGTCTAGCCCCACGCAAGAACCTCTTGACCAGAGGGTGACTGAAAAAACGGTCACCGTCACAGCCTGCGGGACCAGACGAAATCGCTGCCGCATTGACTTTGATTAAGCCAAACCTTTCTCCAGTAAACACTGTAGGAAACCAAGCACGCTTTGCACCCCACAGAAAGATGGGACGGCGTGGTTGCTGTCCAACCACTTAGAGAGAGCGCCCCACTTCGCCACCTAGAGGGCGGAAGAGGAAGGCGCGCTGGCAGTCCTGCTGGCAGTCTCTGCCCTGCAGGACCAACCTCTCAGAAGCCCTCCCGTCATACCGGCGGGTGGTGCACTGTCCCGTGCACCATGGCGCCGTGCGTGAGAGCGCCACAGAGACGAGCGGCTCTCGGGGGCCACCAGAATGAGGGCCAGTTTCTCCTGTGTGATCCACTCCAGAAAAAGATGGATCAGCGAGGCCAAGGTGTGTGCGCCATCGCGTCAACCCCCAACAGGGGAAGATGTTGAGGGTTGAGAGAACCACCACCTGCAGTGGGTGTTCTCCCTAGACGCAAGGTCCACCTGAGCCTCTCCGATCCTCTGCCAGACCAGACTATAATGCAATCTATATTGCAAACTTGGGGACTGCAGATGCAAATTAGCCTAAGGCTAACTCTGGTGCAATGCATCAAATGTTTACATTTATGTTTTTAATTGCACATGGTCCCTTTCAAATAAATCAAATCAATCAATCAATCAATCAATCAATCAATCAATCAATCAAACATTTAAATTACAATATATTGCAATTTTATATTGCAATATGTGCAATTTATTTTATCATTTTGTTTTGCTTGTACAATTACAGGGAGAACACTGAATGGTAAACAGCCTCACTGGAAAGCGGTGATAGGACAAACCTGTGTGTGGTGATAGGACCACCACACAGGACAAACCTGTGTGTGGTGGTCTTCCAAAGTCAAGGTTACCCACACTGATGGCTGGAGCTGCAACCAGGAGGTGATCATGCAGGAGACAAGACACTTACCAGACGGGACCACGAAGGACCGGCCAGGCCCGTGGTGGGAGTCCGCCCCGTTCAGGGTCAGAAGCACGCGGCTGGTCGACACGAAGAAGACCTGGAAAACACACAACAGAAATGGTGACTAGAGGCCAGAATTCAGATCAACAACAGAAATGCTAACAAAAAGTTTAAATTTGAACGGTAATAAATGTTCTCCACTGAGGCCATTATAAAACATCCACTATATGGACCTGAATGTTGTGCTAATTCTGCCACTGACAATATATAGAATTTCAACAGCAGCTGCAATCCCAGCATAAAAACCAGGGGGTTCCTAACCAAAGAATCCTGAAACTACAAAGAGAGGCCAGCAGACCAAACCAACTACAAAGAGAGGCCAGCAGACCAAACCAACTACAAAGAGGTCTGCAGACCAAACCAACTCTAAAGAGGTCTGCATGTGTGTACCACCTAGAGATCCTGGCCCCCATGGCATTCCACCAGAGGCTTCAACAGCTTGGCTACCCAGCTGGCTCCTGTCTCCTCCTCTTTAATACATAACTGACCCAGATAACTGGACTTCCTGCAATGAGTCCTCTGAATTTGCGTTAAAGGACAATTCCGGTATTTTGAACATTGAGCCCCCTTTCTGGTTTGTCTAGGATGAAATAGAGTGGTTGACACCGAAATGTTTACTATTGGTCTCGTCTCGGGTATTTGGCTCATTTAGAATCGCCCCTGCCTGCTACGGGCTGGCTACGGGCAATCAAACCTGTCCTTAAAACAACCCTCAACGATGGAAATGTGCAACTCACCGAGTGGTTAGTGGTGTTCGTTGATGTTTCAAATCAAGTATTGTAGTGAAATACAGTTTGTCGTGTTTTATTGCACATTTATCGCATTTGTAAATCCAATTTGTTTGTTTTTATTTGTTAAATTCCTGTTAAACTCCAACCAACGTTTTATATTTTATTTTGAGAGTCCAGTGGAAGTTTGTGTTTAACTTAATTGCTGGGCGATTTGTAAATTGCTCAGAAGCAATCGATCTTACGCTGTGGCAAGTTGTCGTTCTGTCCACTTGGATATAAATCCAGTTATAAATGCAAACCACGCGTAATAAGATGTTTAAAATCGATCAGCATTTAATTTCTTACATGCTTGTCAAACTTAATGCTTGTAAAACCCTTCGTTTTATTGTTTTGTGAAGAAGTGTTGCCGTAATGTTTGGAGTCCTTATGGTGTGTTCCAGATGCCACGGACACCAGCCTTCCAAGGTCCAAGTGGGGAAATCTCCCAGCTTTCTTGCGGCATTTCTCGGAGGCACGCCCCCTTTAGGTCGGCCCCCTTTAGGTCACGCCTCCTTTAGGTCACGCCCCCTTTAGGTCACGTCTCCTTTAGGTCACGCCCCCTTTAGGTCACACCCCCTCAGAATTATGAGAGCTGACCGAGCTCAATGATGACGCTCTCAACAAAAATGGCTGCGCCCGTGAAGAGATTTATTTTCTTTGTACCACGTTGGTCATTTTAATGTTGATTTTAAATGCTCTTACACACTTGATTACATTGCTACTTTATTCAAGTCACCAATTTATGCATTGCACGGTCTTGCTGTGTGTGCAGTACAATGTAAAGTTGTGTTGTCTGTTTTTGAGCTGGTTTGCTAAAGAGGCTAATGTAGCTAACAATAACAACGACTAGCCAATGACAGGACACGATCACAAAGACCAACGGGAACGCTATAAGTGCTAAGAGACAGGAAATTACGTCACAAGTGAAACTCGGAAGGCTGGTGTCCGAGGCATCTGGAACACAGCATTAAGCACGAGGTGTACGTGACCTGTGCGCCCTAATATGGGGCTCCTCTTTTATAGTTCGAGCGGGAACAGACTAGGGCTATTTATATGTGCACACTGGTGGTGTTTGTCCCATGTTACAGGTTTATTTTGTGCTCTTGAAAATGCAATATTGTTTTGTGTTATGTGCTTGTTTTAGTCAACCATGTCTTTTGGACATAGTTGCTATGTTTTATTGCCACTAGATGACAGGACAGGATCCTTTTATATTTTATTTAAAATACCACTATACGATCACGTTATGCTGGGCAATTTGTAAAGTGCTCAGAAGCAATCGATCTTACACTGTGTTCGAGCGGGAACAGACTACGGCTGGATATTTATATGTGCACACTGGTCATGTGTTTGTCCCATGTTACAGTAAACCAGTCCAGTGCTCCACCCAACCTGTCTCTGTGAAGTTCATTGAAATAGCAACAGAGCATTGTACCCAAGGTCACACTAGTGCACTAGGACCTGGACCCAGCAGAGGTCTCCTTACGGTGGAGATAGTGCACTAGGACCCAGCAGAGGTCTCCTTACGGTGGAGATAGTGCACTAGGACCCAGCAGAGGTCTCCTTACGGTGGAGATAGTGCACTAGGACCCAGCAGAGGTCTCCTTACGGTGGAGATAGTGCACTAGGACCCAGCAGAGGTCTCCTTACGGTGGAGATAGTGCACTAGGACCCAGCAGAGGTCTCCTTACGGTGGAGATAGTGCACTAGGACCCAGCAGAGGTCTCCTTACGGTGGAGATAGTGCACTAGGACCCAGCAGAGGTCTCCTTACGGTGGTGGCGCAGTGGTCCACCCAGAGGGGCTTCTTCATGGAGGAGGACAGGAGGATCTTTCCGTTGCACATGGATTTGAAGCCCATGTCCACCTGGAGGCCAATGGCCCGGCCTTGGTAGCAGAACCACTCAAAGGCCTCCGAGCCCGCCTGGCTCTGGCTCTCTGCTGAAAGCAGAGAAGAAGAAAGCAGATTTAGCCCTCAGCAGACACTTTAAAAAGAAAGATGTCATTTAAGGCCTCAACATGATTCTGCGTGTGTGTATATGCCCATAGCAACAGAGGTCCCACCTGGTAATCAAACAAAGTGCTTGGTGGCAGTAGGTTGAGATTAGTGATCTATTTGCATTTTTTAACATTGGCAGATTTTTTTTTTGTAGTTTTTAGTTAGTTAAATAAATGTTCCTTTTTTAAATTGAGACTTGTAACATTTGTTATCATCTTGTGTAATTTTTATGATGTCAATTGAGGGAGCAAAAGCAGTATCGGCTTAGCCTGGAAATCCAGAGCCACATCTGAAAGCTGTAGGGTCTGGCAACGAGTGATGAAAACGGCCCAACTGGAGGGGCGGCACCAAGCATGCATTTGAAAATATCACTGCACGCAATTGGATAACACTACGACCAATCAGAAGAATACAAGGGGTGACGTATCCAGACCAGCGGAGCTAACCAATAGATAAGACTTGCCGTATCCGGTCGGTAAAACAGCTTTTGGCCCGCCTGTATCAGATACACCGATGTGATTGGTTAACGTTCTGGGCCAGGGCGGGGAATCGGGGAGTGGGTATATTGCTCGTTTCCAGAGTGACTCGCTGAGCAAATTCAAATTGTGCTCTTGTGAGAACTCTGGATTTCCAGGGTAGTATAGGCTCCAAATATCGGCTCAAGAAAATCGGTATCGGCGTATCGGTCATCGGCTAAGGCTGATGGAACAAGAATCGGTATTGTATCGGCCCTAAAAAAATCCATATGGGCCAATCCCTAGTTGAGATTCTAGTGAGTAAGTAGATGTGCTGATCCCTCACCCTGGGCGGGCCACAGCAGGGACAGCCACTCCTCCAGGTTGGCCTCATCTTGGTCCTGCAGGACCATAGGAACCAGAGGGGGCGCATAGAGCCCCAGGGACAGCCAGTAGGGGGACCAGTGGGGAGCTGCAACACAACAGCACCCTTAGTGTCAAGCTGACTTCAACAAGGCTTCAGTTCAATGGATGGTGTACCATGTGGTTGTGTAAGAGACAAGTTGCTATTAGTTATTGTAAATACACAATACAAAGATCATTAAAGAGCAGGTAGGGCGAGGGCATCTTTCTACAGGAAGCTGGTGGACTTTGTGGAAGAAATACATTTTCAACTACAGGGCAAAATACATAGAAAAAGGGATTGTATATCTTATGCATAAATATCCGTAATAAAACCTACATGTGAGTTCATCCCCCTCATGCTGCTCCAGTCCTACCAGGGAGGACGGCCCGCTCTGGAAACTCTTCCCCCTGAAACACACGCATCAGACCCATCAGCGCCAGTTAAGGGTACTATGGGGAAGAAGAAATTCATCTCAATACAGGCCCCTCCTGCCGCTAACGCCTCGTTTCCACCGAGCGGTGCAGTTCGGCTTGGTGTAGTGAAGGTCCGTTTGGTCCAGCTCAGTTACAGCTCGCGTTTCCACCGCCGACAGTACCCTTATGGTGGGCGGGGTTTAAGACAGTACCCTTATGGTGGGCGGGGTTTAAGCCGTGGCAGCCGTGGCAGCATCGTGATAGTCATCGTGATCGTCATAGCAGCCCGACAGTGTAGCCTGCTAATAAATCCAAGGAAACAACGCGACACAATGAACAAAGAGCAACGATGTAGGACGTCCAAGGACGTTAAACTTTTGCGGGACATTTTCTTCAGTAAACTAAGCTTTCGCCGTTGTCCAGAAATACCTCGCAGGTACTGTGTTTGTTTGTTATTATCCCCCAGTCGCACGGAAGGGACGATTCTGTCGACCAATCAACGGACGGCATGTGTAGCTCGAACTTGTTGGCACCCTTTCAGACGTCTCCGTACCCCAACGGAGGAGCACTGCGAGATTTGTACGGCTCATCACAGCTCAGTCCGGACCCCGCCCACTTTTGGTGGTGGAAACGCGAACCGACCCGCACCCGCCGGTGGAAACACACCACGCGAGTAGCAGCCTGCTAGAGCTCGTGCATCAGTGCACTGGAGCATGAGCTCCGTGGTTGAGATGACATGTCATGGTAGAGCCTTTAAGAGAAGCTAGGTACCCCTACCCCCCCCCCGCGTCTGAACCCTGCTGGATGAGAGCCCCCCCCTACCCCCCCCTGCGTCTGAACCCTGCTTACATGCTGGCTGAGGGCCTCTTGGTGGGCTTGGGGGGTGAGATATTGGAGGGCCAACTAAGCCTGGTGCTGCAGCTGGGGCCTTTAGGGGCCTCTATGATCAGCGGTGGCCCGCTGCTGTTAAGGGCGTCCAAGGGCCTGATGTGGGAGTCCCCGATGGGCCTGTTCCTCTGGCTCCTCTTGCCACCCTCAGCCTCCTCCTGGTTGTTGTCCGGAGGAGACCCCACCGCCGTCTGGCTAAAGACGTCCTGGAACTTGGCGGCCAGGGAGCGCTTGACGGTCTTGGGAGCCGAAAACATTTTGCCACGTTTGAAGGGCTTGGACTCAGCCGTGGTGGTGGTTTCTGGGGCGTTTGGCGGTGTGGGCGGGATGAGGGATTTCCCCTGCTTGGACTGCGGTCTGCCTTGCTGCTTGGACGGAGGTTTGCCCCCCTGCTTGGACGGAGGTCTGCCTCGCTGCTTGGACAGAGGTTTGCCCCCCTGCTTGGACGGAGGTCTGCCTCCCTTGCGTGCCTTCTGGCTCTGAGGTGGTGGTGTTGGTGGTGGTGGTGGTGGTGGTGGTGTGGGTGCTGGTGGTAGTGGTGCTTGTGGCAGGATGTCCCCGTCTGGAAGAGCATCAGAGAGCTTCCACCATTCCTTAGGAGAGTTTCTCATCCTGAAGGGCCTCCCAGTCCCTCGGTCTGGAGCTGGTTCAGGGGAGCCTTCAAATGACCACATGAAGAATGATTCAGTGGCTCAGCTGAAAGGCACTCCTCTATATACAGTTATACGGTTCAATATACATATTCATTTTCCCCAAAATTACAGAATTGTTGGTATTTATTTAAATAATTACAACATCATCATGATAGTATTTTATCGTCATCATAATTGAGAATAAATTCATCAAGGAAAGTTAAATGAAGCTTTAGGGATGAAAACCCTCAGGAAGCTGAAGTTCTTACCCGTGCTGAAGTGTTCTGCCTCCTCCTGCTGGACCTGCTCCTCCTCCTGCTGGACCTGCTCCTCCTCCTGCTGGACCTGCTCCTCCTGAGTGCTGCTGGCAGGAGGAGCAGACAACAGCTTATCCTCCCTCTTCCTTCTCTTGACCGCCTTCTCTGCCTTCGTCTTCTCTCTCTCCTCCTCCTCCTCCTCCTCTCGTCGGGGGCTCTTGGTAGGTCGGGACTTCTTCGGGACAGAAGCAGAACTTGGCTTGTTGTTTGCCCGGGTTGGAGCCACTTTTAATTTGAACACTTGGGGGGGGCTGCTGTGATGTGGGTGTGGGGGGTGAAGCTTTGGGCTGCTGTGATGTGGGGGGTGAACCTTTGGGCTGCTGTGACGTGGGGGGTGAAGCTTTGGGCTGCTGTGAGACGGCATGCTCTCCTTGGTCACCTTCTTCCTGCCCGGCTTCTTCTTCTTCTTCTTCTCGTGGTCCTCAGTGTGGTCCACCACATTGCTCGAGGGCTCCGGCTCTACCGTCTCTGCTTGGCTGTCTGTGCCCTCTGACTTGGCCCTCTTCCAAGCGCTCTGTGAAGGCAGTGATGGAGCGGCAGCTTTCTCCTTCTTCTTCTTCTTCTTCTTCTTGTTGTTGTTGTTCCCAGCCCTCCCGTCCTCCGAGCCGGCGGGTTCCCCTCCGTGCCCGGGTTCCCCTCCGTGCCCGGGGGCCCGTGTCTCGGCCTTCTGCCCTGTCTCGCTCTTCAGTGCCCAGTCCAGAGAGGACGGCGGGCCGCCGTCGCCGTCGCCCCGCACCGGTAGAGCGTCTGGACCTTTGTGTCTGTAGCTGCTGGGGTTGTTCTTCCTGGGGATGATCCAGGCAGGAGGTGTCTCGTCACTGATCAGGAACTCCTCCTCTGGCTCCTTCTGTGGCTCCCAGGGAGGTGTGGGCTGCTTGTACAGACACCCCCTGAGAAGTGAGAAGTGGCATGATAATGATGATAAATAAGTGGTCGACCTGATAATAATCATTAGAAGGACTTTATTACTTTATTATTAGTGATTAATTATCTGATTTCTTGCAGACATCTGCAGTAAAGTAAAAAGAGATTGGTGCTGCACCTATTCATACCGAACCCACCGGTGGAAACACACGTACATCCTGGCACTTAATGTAAGTTGTATTTATTCATAGTACTTAATGTACGTTTTATTTATTCATAGTACTTAATGTACGTTTTATTTATTCATAGTACTAAATGTACGTTTTATTTATTCATACTACTTAATTGTGTAGCATCTGCAGAAGCTAGCTATCCCTGCTGTGTACGGGGAATGGGTTGGCCTAGCAATTGTTAGTACTTGCACTTGGTTCTATCAGTGTTGTAGTACTCGAGTCCGAGATTCGGACTCGAGTCATGAGCTGATTTAGAGACTCGTGACTTGACTTGAAGCACTGAATGACTCGAACTCGCGAATTAAGACGAGGACTTGACTTTTTTTTATGTCATTAGGCTATAATTGTATAATGTCACTAGGCTATAATTTGGTGTATGATTTTAATATCTAGTGCAAGGGAATGTTACTGCTTCATGTCATACATCACACATAACGTCACGTCATGTTCACATACAAACTAACATGAACATTAAAATGCCTGGCGACAATGCCCCGAAGATTGTCCATTTTGCTTTTAACTGCTATGATAGTTGTCTAGTGAAGCGGTCCCCAACCACCTGCTGCGGAGCTAAGATCTCAATCAGTGTTACCAGGCTAGCCTTGCAGCGATGCAAGGAATGGAGGCAGTGCGACCGATGTTGGGAAAGGCAGTTACATGACTTTATTCACTGTAACAAGATGTCTGTCAGGAGGCCAACAATTAAAAATAAACTGAAAAAACTCCAAACCAAAAATTCTCAATGACTAAACTTCAAAAGAACTTCACTAAATCGCAACTCAAAGAAAATAACAGTCCTCCGCTCGGGCGGAGTGACTTGGACTTGGACTCGAGGCATAGTGACTCGACTACAACACTGGGTTCTATGAACGTCTTTACTGTACCGACAGTGATATATTGTTTCACTTCTTATGACAAATGTACTTATTGGAAGACGCTTTGGATAAAAGCGTCTGCTAAAAGCAGAATGTAAATGAGTGTGAATGTGAATCAAAGAGCTGATCAGTGAGCTCACCGCGGTGCCCTGGAGAGGCCTCTGGCTCTGAGCGTCTCGATGAAGGAGGCTCTGGACCCCCTGGAGGTGGACGGGACCTGAGGCCCCGGTCTGAACACGGGCGGCTCTGAACCGGCTGGTCTGTGGTGAGAGGACGGAGGACGGATGTTCGAGGTAGTAGTAATTACAAGTGGACCTTGTTTATAGTGTTGTCCTTAGACAAACATAATAATTACATTCACAGCAAAACAGTGCTAAATACTTCATATAATAATAATAAATAAATAAATATATAAATAATAATATAATGTGTATTTTTTGATGAAAACCAGCATAAAAAAGAAATGTTAACTAGTAGACAAGCTAAATCTACTGTTGAATCTATTATTTGTATGTATTAATTATACTTCAAATAAGTATAATAAATAAATAAGTATAATAATAATAATAATAATAATAATAAGTATAAATAAAGAGTGTCATTTATCAACACACTGAAAACACAAATATTTTAAACCTTACACGTTCCATAGAGACATTTTATATTACTAGGTTTCTCATCTGTTAAATTACTAATATTAATTATTACTAGTAAATCCCTTTTTTAAAAACATAAACCAGGGTTTTAATAAAAAAGATGAAACTGTGTCTAAAACCTCCAGTGCACAGTCCACCACAGTGACAACCCCGACACCGAACCACACATGTTGCTTACGGTGGCTGGAAAGGCTCCGAGAAGTGGGCCCTGGCCATGGAGGACCTGCTGGTCTTCGGCTGGTCTTCAGCGACTCCCTCACGGTCCCAGAGGAAGCGGTCGGGGGAAGCCTCCATGACCCTTTGGTGCTTCCCCGCTAAGGGACTGGAGGTTTTGATCGGGCAGTGCTCTACCAACGGACTGCTGGCCTCCAGACCAACTAGGGGAAGAGCAAATCAATAGCAACACTGAAGACAGCTTCCATCCACATACTAGACAGTCGGCAGAACACACATGCTCTGTTCTGCCATGTGCAATTACTTCATAAGAAAAGGTAAAACAAGCCCTCAGTGTGTTTGAGACTGACGTGTTGGTAATGTTCCTACCCAAGTTATGTTCTGTATTCTTCACCGGCCCCGCTGGTGGTTCTCCTTTGGGACCCTATAAAGACCACAACAACAGGTCACAAATGAAATGACAGCACATGAAGGCTAGTGTAGGGATGTAGTCAACCAAAGAAATTCTTGGTCAACTCACATTTTACCAACCAATTCTTCCAACCGATCGGTCGATGGGGGTGAATCCAGCTGGGTTCAGATCCCCTCTGGCTCTGAGTCCAGCTGGGTTCAGATCCCCTCTGGCTCTGAGTCCAGCTGGGTTCAGATCCCCTCTGGCTCTGAGTCCAGCTGGGTTCAGACCCCCTCTGGCTCTGAGTCCAGCTGGGTTCAGACCCCCTCTGGCTCTGAGTCCAGCTGGGTTCAGATCCCCTCTGGCTCTGAGTCCAGCTGGGTTCAGATCCCCTCTGGCTCTGAGTCCAGCTGGGTTCAGACCCCCTCTGGCTCTGAGTCCAGCTGGGTTCAGACCCCCTCTGGCTCTGAGTCCAGCTGGGTTCAGACCCCCTCTGGCTCTGAGTCCAGCTGGGTTCAGACCCCCTCTGGCTCTGAGTCCAGCTGGGTTCAGATCCCCTCTGGCTCTGAGTCCAGCTGGGTTAGGGCAGAGCTTCAGGGTGAAGCAGCTCCCACACCACAGGAGGAGTGGCGGGCCGGTGTTTCAGTTCAACTGTTGACCGTGTTAACCCGCGACCATCAGCCGAATGCGTCACTTGTTGTCGTGGCTACGACAGATGTTGGAAATCTGGAAAAGACTTGTAGCTGTCCTTGCGAATGCCTCTTTGATTTGTCAATAAAATGTCAAAAACATACCCATCTCATTCGTATTTGGAGTCTAATTGGAGGAAATTTGTCACGTAGGACCATTTTAAGCCAAAATAAATGGAAAATTTATGTTTTTTTTTAAATAATAAATATGGGATTCGAACTCATACCATTTTGGGGAAAAAATATTTCAAGTTTAGATTCTAAACCATTGTGCCGTTGAGCCAGAGACTTCCTCAGCTTCAGTACTAAAATCCACAACTAGTCTTCTACCTTAGAGCAGGAGGCAGCCAGGTCAACCTGTGACCCGACTGTCCATGTTATTATAGACCATGGTATTTGTCTCGTTTCCAAAAAGAAGAGGCCATTACGCCAGTTATTCAAAACCTAATGTTGTGTTTCCCTCGACTGCCTACAACCCAGCTAAAAACACCAACGCTCTTTCGCTATCATTTCGGTCTCCTGATGTGGTGTCGTCTCTAAGCAACGCAGCGAGCTCGAGAATCAATGTGACGCAAGGCAGTATCACTCTGAGACACAACATTGATTCAGATCAACAAAGCAGAGGTACAGGTTGTTCAAGGGATGATAACGCCCCTGACTAGTTATTTCAGTGTTTTTTTTCCAACGTTTCTATCACCCCATCTGCCTGCCCGTTCCTGGACACACAGGTGAGCAGACACACAGGTAAGAGACAGACAGGTGAGAGAAACGGGTGAACAGAGAGACAGGTAAGAGAGAGACAGGTGAGAGAAACGGGTGAACAGACACACAGGTAAGAGAGAGACAGGTGAGAGAAACGGGTGAACAGAGACACCGGTAAGAGACAGACAGGTGAACAGACACACAGGTGAACAGGTAAGAGACAGGTGAACAGACACACAGGTGAACAGGTAAGAGAGACAGGTGAACAGACACACGCATATACATAAATCCATGAGGAACAAGAGGGCGACACACACACACACACACACACGTGATTATCAGAGCTGTGACGTCAGGCCATCAGGGAAGGGGAGCCTGCCCTGCGCTCCAAAAAGTCTAATTTAAGCACTCACTAATAACACAATAACACGCTACTTATAACGCAACACAACTGACGAGCGTTAATGTATTGCATATGCGAGTCTTAACTGAGTGACTCAAAGAGGAAGCAGATTCAATCGTTTTGATACGATGAAAAGTCGCTCTCCGACTCCGTTGTTTGGCGGTCTTTGTTTTTCTACATTACTTACTTTACCTAGAAGGTTGAAAAACGTCGCGTTTAACTTTGACCACCAGGTCCAGAGCTTGTACACTACAACGTAGCTTTACGCACCTTATTTTTGACGGTGTGAACGAGTCTGTGAACTAGTTTGTGAACGAGTCTGTATCACGGTGGACGCTCCTTCCGGCCGCTTTTCAAAGAAATGCGCCGAGCGGTTTACGCCTGCCATGACGTCATGACGCCAGACCACGCCCACTCTGGTATGTACCCGCCCTGAAGCAGAAGAGAAGGCGACAGGAAGGAACAATAAACAAATACGTAATTATATTAAAGATAAAAACAAGATAAAAATTAAATATATATATATATATATATAAAATATAATATATATATATTACATTATATATATATATATATATATATTCATGATTTAATTGGCAGGAACAGTACACATCCATCTACATTTTAGTTCTCACTTAAATGTGAATGTTTTAGATTTAGGGTTAGAGTAAAGCCAAGAGGTCATCTGTATTTCTCGGGCAGGTTATTACATAGAGATCGGCTCTTATTACCGTTATTACATAGAGATCGGCTCTTATTACCGTTATTACATAGAGATCGGCTCTTATTACCGTTATTACATAGAGATCGGCTCTTATTACCGTTATTACATAGAGATCGGCTCTTATTACCGTTATTACATAGAGATCGGCTCTTATTACCGTTATTACATAGCAGTGGCGGCTGCTGGTCTTTCAAAGAGGGGAAGCTCATTTTCGGCCTACATCATAAAAAAGCTGTTCTATGCAGCCCCATTGAAGTGGATGGACGCTGAGCTTCAACAGGCAAATGCACTGTGGCGCTACGGGAGAGTATGAGAAGGAAATCGAGTCAGTCGACCTGCGATAAGCAGCTGATTCTGAACAAACTCGTCTTCGAGATGGACGTGTTCTAAAGCATTTTTAGTCAATAAAATGTTAACACAACAATATATATTTGACCATTTAATTTTTGAAATTTTAGGGGAAGCTGAGCTTCCCTTGCAGTCTTAGAGAAATCGCCACTGGCTGCCATAGACTCCCATGGCAGAAAAATAATGTGTGTGTGAAGTTATAGCCTACCTAGGCCTACCGTGCGCAAAAGCTAGTTCAAAAGAGCTAAGTTTTATTTCATTGCATTGTTAAATTGAGAATGACAATGACACTTAAACTAAATCTTTTAGTCGATTTATTTGTATTGAACAATTGTGAAATATGAACTATTACAATCAATCATATATGTTGAAATTAATTAAAAGAAATCCATTTCTGTAAAAAAATCTCTCTGTCTGTTGTGTTCGTGTGTCAAGTTATAGCCCGGTTTCCCGATAATGTCCACTCTTAGCGCGCCACGAATACTCCTACATTTAGACTTATCAAAGTTGTTTACCTCTATAGGCGTGGTTCTCGAACAATCTCTAAAGGCTGCCCCACACTACACGATTTTTTAATCTTATGCGATTTTTGAGTCGGAGTACACCACACACATAACGAGAATCGCAGCCGATTTGTTGCTCTCCGACCCTACATAAGATTCGAACACAAGACGGAACACCACACACTATAGGATAATCGTATCCGATTCTCGGCCGTGTAGGCTACGTCATCCAGCACGAGACAAGAGATCGAGAGACAAGAGATTGTAGATCTAGAGCAGCGGTTCCCAAACTTTTTTTCCTGCGCACCCCCTTCTATGTCCCAACTGGGTTGGCGCACCCCCAATCCCCACCTCAAAAAGAAGGAAAAAAAACGCAATAAAGCTTTGTTTTATCACCATATAAATACTCATGTTTAATCGTGCGCAAATAACCAGAACACGCATGACAACATCAACAAATATCCAACAAATAGGACAGCCAAGGGACACGACTGATGTTGTGTGCAGGATCTGCTCATGTGTGATACGCGCAATAGACGGGCAGACGACCGATCTACATGACCATTTTTAAAGTGGTCATGTACATTGGTCGTCGGCCCGTCTTTTGCGCGGATCACACTTGAGCACCAGAATGTAAATTGTCATGAGACATTGTAAATGTTCACAATCCTGCTCTATGCTGATATTTTGTTTATCATCATTACTATTAACTTCTGCGAGGCGCATAAAGTGGCACTTTATGCGCCTCGCAGAAGTTAATAGAAATGATGATAAAGTGGCACTTTATGCGCCTCGCAGAAGTTAATAGTAATGATGATAAACAAAATATCAGCATAGAGCAGGATTGTGAACATTTACAATGTCTCATGACAATTTACATTCTGGTGCTCATGTGTGATCCGCGCAAAAGACGGGCCGACGACCAATGTACATGACAACTGTTGCGTGTGCGCCACGCAGAAGTTAATAGAAATTATGATAAACAAAATATCCCAGAGCACAGAGCAGGATTGTGAACGTTTACAATGTCTCATGTCAATTTACAATCTGCAAAATGTGTCCGACTTACTTTTTTTAGTTAGGATATTGATGCTGCGCGCCTCCTATTTGCAACGGAATTGGTTTAAGATATAAAACCATTTAATGGAGCACCTTCGGGTCAGCGTGTGTGTGTGTGTGTGTGTGTGTGTGTGTGTGTGTGTGTGTGTGTGTGTGTGTGTGTGTGTGTGTGTGTGTTTTGCGTGTGTGTTTGTGTGTGCGTGCATCGCTATTATGTTGACTACACACTCAACATTCCGAAAATATCCATCATGTTGGATAACCCCGATTTTGACATTGACTGAGAATCATGATTCACCGCTACCGGAACGAACGAACGAATGGACGACTCTTCTTGGCAAAAAGACCGATGCAAACTGATTCATTCAAACAAATCATGAAATCCACCACTAGTAAACACTAGTACATGGTACCGTGGCCGCAAGCTGCTCAGGGCCACACCCCCACCCTCCACCTGAACCTGCCCCTAAAAACGGGGCGTTTGTGGAGAGCTCATTGTGGGACTGGCTCGTAGTGGCTGTAACTCTGCACCAAGGCTGGATTTCTTCAAGTACTGTATTAGGGGCCCACTAACACCTATATTAAAGCATCCATAAAATAGCATGCCATGGGACCTTTAAAAGGGCTGATTGGCTGAAAACTAAGGAGGCATCTGATTGGCTACAGAGAGTTCCTTGGTGAAAAAAATGCATTTGTGAATCCAGCCGTGTCAGGGGAGTCTCAAAAATCCACATATAAATACAGACCAGTTCACGCACAAATGTAAACAAGTTCACAAATGAAAAGCGTCTTGTAAATTCAAGTTTAACAGTTTGTATATAAATGTAACAACATCCAAATACATTTTTGATGAAAATTGCAAAAGAATATGTAATTTATGGATTTATATTACATTCATTTAAAACAAGACACATTTGTGTGTGGATCAGAAATGTGTTTGTGAAACTTGTTTTAGTTTATGGATTTATTTTACATTTATACATGCCGATATCCATTTGTGTGTGTATTGAAATGTATTTGTGAGAAGAGAGTAATTTATATATAAATCACAAAATACATTTGTGAATCCTTCTCTGTGCATTCATTATTAATGAGACTGTTCTGACCCCATAAACGGATCAGAGTGGAGCGTCGACCGGTCCAAGATGGCGGCCCCACGGGTCGTCAGTGCCAGTCGGCAGAAGGGGTCGATGCGGCGTCTACTCTTTATCATGTCTACTCTTTATCATGTCTACTCTTTATTATGTCTACTCTTTATTATGTCTACTCTTTATCATGTCTACTCTTTATGTCTACTCTTTATTATGTCTACTCTTTATCATGTCTACTCTTTATTATGTCTATGGTGTGAACGCGCCATTAAAACCAAACCGGAAGTGGTAGGGTCAGTATCATGTGACTCTGATACACGTCAGAGTCACATGATTTAACATGGCGTCCTCCGACCTTGTTTACAGCCGTCCTGACAGCGTCTAACGAGCAGTTGATATAGCGGAATAATATTAATATCAACGCTTTTTATTTGAGCGGTAGTACCGCAGACTAAACAATCACCGTCCGCTGTGAGAGTTAACGTTGTGCGTGTAACCACACTGTCAGCGACCCCTCTCCTCCCAGCCATGGCCTCCTCCTTCCAGGTGGGAGACGGAGTCCGACTCCGGCTGACGGAGATGCTGCAGCGGAGCGGCTTCTCCTGTCCGGAGGAGCTGCGGGCCGAACTGAAGGGACTGGTCGACAACAGAGACCAAGACACGATCTCATTTGCGACTTTAAGAAAATTAAAGAATTGTCTTCGAGATAATGGTAAGACGTGCTGCGTCGTGTCCACTCATCACGGGTTATGTAGAATCATCCGCCGTGTCTTGAGAACCCTTATGAGTTTAAGTTGGACCTCTTGCTTCCAGGGCATCCCTTCTACCTGCACCAGTTGTTGGAGGACAGCTCGCTGTATCTGCCGGAGGTGGTGAAGCGTCCGAGGGTAAGGCTAGATCTCATTACAGCCCTCGGCCCTACCCCTCAGCCCTACCCCTCAGCCCTAGTGTTGAAGTTGCTTTCAAACTCCAGAGTTATTTTAGTTCATCAATGTTTCAGACAAAATGTATGGCAGTTATATCGGAACTTATACCGAACACATATACTAATGGTAGTAACCTATATGTACTATGTAGTACATATAGGTTACTACCATTAGTATATGTGTTATAGTTTACTATCATTAGTATATTATACTAATGATAGTAAACTATAACACAGATACTAATGATAGTAAATTATAAGACATATACTAATGATAGTAAACTATAACACATATACTAATGATAGTAAACTATAACACATATACTAATGATAGTAAATTATAACACATATACTAATGGTAGTATATGTACTACATATACTAATTATAGTAAACTATAACACATATACTAATGGTAGTATATGTACTACATATACATATACTAATGATAGTAAACTATAACACAGATACTAATGGTAGTATATGTACTAATATACTAATGATAGTAAACTATAACACATATACTAATGGTAGTATATGTACTAATATACATATACTAATGATAGTAAACTATAACACATATACTAATGGTAGTATATGTACTACATATACATATACTAATGATAGTAAACTATAACACAGATACTAATGATGTGTTCTTCACACAGAACCCTGAGCTGGTGGCCCGACTGGAGAAGATCAAAGCCCAGCTGGCCAATGAGGAGTATCACAGGATCACGCGTAACGTCAACACTCAGGTGACTTCTGTTAACATGACCATGTGCAATGTGCATGGGTTGGTTGGCAATGATCATGATTTATAATGTATGATGCATTTACATAGATTCCAGGGTCATCTGAAGGGGTCAACATCATTGTAGGGATTACCCCACAATGGTACACTTTCTAGAATTTAATTGTTGAAATGGTTATAATTTTTTGAGTTAAGGTATTGTGATGTTACACAAATTGTGTAATAAGCAGGATAATGTATAGGATGTAGGAAGACTCCGCTTCGTGTCGGTGTCCAGTTCGCCCTATCGGGGCTTATTTCCCGATAATGACCGTCATTCTATACATTATCCCTTACTTATATCTCTTACTTATGTCTCTATCTCTCTTATTACCTTCAAGGAAATGAACCGGAATGGAACACTGGCAGATTTTGGAATGCAAGGTCTGTCCTTCTATCTCTCTATCTCTCTATCTCTCTATCTCTCTATCTCTCTCTCTATCTATCTCTCTATCTTATTCTTATCATATATTGATGTAATTTCGTCATGTCATTTTGTCTCTGTGAGAAGCGTTGTTGACTAGTGGGCTATTAGGATACAAGTGTCTCATGGTGTGACGTGTGTCGTCTAGCAGATGACATGTTGGTACATCCTGGTAAGGTGTCTTTGGGCAATACGCTCCCAACATGCATATGATAATAGCTCAAATACAAGTATTGTGGCAATATGGTATATCAATTCTAATGTTCATTCATTCTAAAGCACTAGAAAACTGCAGTATAAATGTGTTCACCATGTACCATCCCTTTCCTGTTCCCAGTGCGCTCAGCTAAGGCAGCTGTTGTGACGGTGTTAAACTTCCTGGTGACGGTGGCCGCAACATTTGCCTGTTCCTACATGGGCAGCCAGTATATCTTCGATGAGACTACAGCGGTAAATTCTAGCACTTTATCATAGTGGTGTCAGTGCATAAAATGTCCACTTCCTTTGACACCTTTTTCTTTTCTGCATATCTATTTAATGTAGAATTATTTAAGGATGACTTATGCCTAATTATGCTTAGAAATGGGTCTTTCTCCAAAGCTTTTAGATGTCAGTCAGCACTCAGTGTATGTTTTGGATTACATCTGACTGCTTTACTCAGTGTGTTGAACTATGCACACAAAAACTATTTGAGTTCCTGTCAGTTGTTTGGGCAGCTTTCAAAATGGAATCATTGCTGTACATGCCCATTCAAGACATGGATTTAAACCAGAGGTTCCCTCTTAATGTGGACCGTTTGGATGTTTTCTTCTTTAACACAAATGAACCCCTTTGCTTTGGTTCCAGAGGGTGATTTCTGCAGTTATCGCCACGTCTGTGGTCGGTTTGGCGGAGCTGTACGTCTTGGTCCGAACCATGGAAGGAGAATTAGGAGAACCATAGGGGCTCCGTCAGGACCCTGGGCCCTCCACAGCGTTCTCATCCATCATCAGCAATATGAACATATCTATTATATAACAACATTTTGAATTTCTTGGTCACTTTGAGAACATTAAATCTGGGACCTGGTGAATGGACCAAACGATTTGAATGTTTTATTTTTGATGTTTGGTGTTGATTGGTGCCAATCACTTTGGTATTGATATCCTAGTTGTTATATTGTTGCATCTTTTTTTATTTATTAAACCTTGATCTCCTTTTTCCCCACCTGTTGGATCTAATTCTTGTCATTAAAAGTATTACTTGTCTTAAGAATGATGTTGTAGGTATTTTATTGTAATCACATTTCTATGCTAGTGAAACTTGGCAGGCATATAGATGTTGGTAACTGCTACTCAGAAATGTAACATTATTATGCTATTTTTACTGTTATAGGACGTCATTTCCACACATTCCCATGGCAGTTCTGTCTGGTTAACAGTTCTTGACTCCAACTACCAGTATGCTAGAACTAGACGTACCAAACCAATGGTACACAGGTGCAACCAACCATAGGTGAAGCACCAAGCAATTCTGGAAAACCGCTCAAAGTAGAACTCCCCCTGGACAAATTGACCAATGAACACCAAGCTTGGGATGAATCGTCAGCATACCACTGGTGGCAAAACCATGGTTTTTAGATCCACAAACTTGTATATTAGTCCATTTAGTAACTGGTCAGTTTCCTGCTGAACAGTTTGATTCATTCGTGGTAGCCTTTTTGAACCTTATCTAATCAAATCCAGGGTGTACTTGGCCGACAAGGCTGTCACAGACACAATATTAGCACTGTATCTCAATTGGTCTTGAGGGCGCTGCAGGTAAGATAATAAGATCATGTGAGTAACTTGTTGAAATGCCATTTAACCACTGAAATACTGTGAATATCCGTTGTGGTGCGCCCACCTCTGCATAAGACCATTTTTATTTAGTTTTTTCTTCAAAACCCTCTTTTCTGCTCTTTGCAACTCTCCCATCTTACCCATCATGTGGTATTTTCTGAGGTTTTGACTTAAGACAACCTTTGTGCCTAATTACTGTTACTGAAGCCATGAATCATGTGTTCCTCTAAAGCAGAGGTGTGCATACTGCTGGCTTGTTCTGAAAATAAATAATTACTCAGTCCACTCAGAATTAATTCTTAATACATTTTATTCATTTATAAAACGTTTATTAAAACTGCTGGTACGTGATCGTGACGAGGACTTTTTTAGCAGGTGTCTGTTAGGGTCTATAGACCTCGGAAGAATAAGTCCCAGCTCCGAGGCTCCCGGTTCCCTCGGTCAAATGTCTATGGGAAATAACATGGGCTTTATGAATGATCGTACATAACAAACTAGGTGGCGAAGAAGTAAAAGCTGCGTCACGTTTTGAATTACACACATTTTCCATCTAGTTTTGACTGTCTTTTTGGATTGTCTGTGCCGTTAAAATAGCATTTATAATCGTTTACTACGTTAACGGCACCGGCAATTCAAAAAGCCAGTCGAAACTAGATGGAAAATGTGTGTAGTTCAAAAGAATGAACGAATCATTAACAAGAACGAACCAACCTGATTCCCTGTTTCAGTTCGTCTTCTTCGTATCATTCGTTCTCCGAGCCTCGACTCCCAGCTCCACCCACTAGTCGCTGACTCGCGAGTCGCCGGTCGTTCACTGACTGTTTAGCGGTGAAGACTCGAGGACTGAGAAGTTACGAGAGCCAGCCGGGCAACAACATCCCGATTCTAACATGAAGCGCTCCTTAGCTAAAAGGAACTTAGTTAATGTTGTGTTGATTGATGACCGTTTGCACCATTGCACGATCGCGATTCGTTTGAACGAGAACGAGGGAGGAGCTGAGTCTGACCGACTCGGCTGAGAACTGTGATTCACCGCTACCGGAAACGCGACTGAACAAACGAACGAACAAACGATTCGAACGACTCTTCTTGGCGAACTGACCGACGCAAACTGAGTCATTCCAACGAATCATGAAATCCACCACTACATGGACCTATAAAGAACAGGCCCCCAGGAGCAGTGCCTACTTCCGCAATCCACCAGTGGCCAAGCCTGGTATTGCAGTTGTTTTGGCGGGCTGTGGACGGGTCCCTCGATTCATGGGGCCCGGAAGTAGATATCCCCGTTCACTCCAATACAAATGGGGACCAGGAATGTGTCGGAATATGTCGACTAGTAAGCGTTAGCAAATACTGAGCCAGGTACGAATATCGACCACTGAAGTTGGAAGTACGATCTGGTGACGACTGCAGGGAAAACAGGTGTATTTGAAGGGGAGTTGATGAGCTGATGCAGGCCAGGTGTGAGCAGTTGAGGTGTGGCCGACACAGCACAGAGACAGACAGGGGGTGTGGCCGACACAGCACAGAGACAGACAGGGGGTGTGGCCGACACAGCACAGAGACAGACAGGGGGTGTGGCCGACACAGCACAGAGACAGACAGGACAACAGCTGTGGCTATGACAGTGTCATTAAACTTTCTCATTGATAAAATACAGCAAGTCCAGATACAGATCCGATGATGAACACCTGCATGGCCACATCAGGATTACACCTGACTTCAGTGCACTTGTTCAAGCTCATCAGGGATGTCAGTCATACTCAGAGGCTCCTCAGGAGCCTCTGAGCCTGTCTGTATCTGTACCAAGAACAGGTGTATTGAGCCTGTCTGTATCTGTACCAAGAACAGGTGTATTGAGCCTGTCTGTATCTGTACCAAGAACAGGTGTATTGAGCCTGTCTGTATCTGTACCAAGAACAGGTGTATTGAAGTGCATCCAATGCAATGCTGAAGTGGGGCATCACAGACAGTGCCCAATGCGAGTGTGGAGACCCAATACAAACTGTGGAACACATCCTAACCAGCTGCTCCAAACACCGGCCCCCGAACGGCGAGCGTGGTCTAATTGACCTTGATTATAGGACGCTGGACTGGCTCGCCTCAACAGAATTGAAGGTCTAAGGACATACGACAGAAGAAGTGCATCCACATTTAATAATATAGGCATTACAACACACACATATAAAGAAGTACGCAGTACTACTTCTTTATAAGTGCACTGAACCTGTTCAAGTTCAGTGCACTTGGTACAGATACAGAGTTTATTCACATTCATTTGGAGTGACTTTTAATTACAAATGCTTAATAAGAGTTACAGCAATATATTTTCTATAATCCAACCTAATGGTTAAGACATGACAGAATTTCCTAGGGACTCAAAGGCATTCATCATTTCTAGTGTGGCCCCCAATGAAAAGAGATGGCCCTCCCTGCTCTAGAGCCAAGGTGGAGCCTGTATTTATATTTTTTGGCGGCATGCTATTGTATTGCAGCCTATTTTTACCTCTTGTTATAATCCTATCATCTTGATACCTAACATGCATGTTCTTAAGGACAAAATAGTATTTTTCTGGAATAACAATAATATGGAACCAGGAATAACGTGTTCTAGCGATAATAGCTATAAAAGTGAATGCAACTACATAGCGATAGATACATACTTGTATTAATCCGATGGGGAAATAACTTTGTTTCAGCACAACAAGATAAGACTAAATAAAATAGAATAAAATCATCAACTGAAAGTAGACAACAGAAACCCAGTGCGCATATACATTTAATGTGCAACTAAAATAGTTAGATAAATTGGTAGATATTGGATGTAGGCAATAACAACAAGGCCCAGTGGCGCTATGTGTAAGAAGCAGACTGTGATGTGAAGAGGAGGTGAGGGATGGAGGTGGTGCTGACGTAGTGACGCATTGTGAAGTCTGACAGCAGTAGACAGGACCTCTACTGACACTTTTTGGGGCACTGAGACAGAATGAGTCTCTTGCCTGTCCAGTGTCGTGGTAAGGATGAGATGTGTGGTTCATGATGGCCAGCAGTTTGGTCGCCATCCTCTTCTTTGTTGGTCGATGTTGGAATCCACAGCTTTGATGCTGCTGCTCCAGCAACATCTGCCGTGCAGAGGGAGCGCTCAATCACATTCTGGTGGACTAACTGTCAAATTAATAAATCCATCGTCTCATCATGTTTACTGATTTGCTTACTGATCTGCGTTTATCTTTTTTTGAATTGGACGAGCCGGAGCCTCATAAACCGTGCATGTCGATGCATGGGTCAATAGGGATTGCCCTCCTGGACACACATGATTTAAGCTACAGCATGGAAAACAATAACACCAAGTAGTCTGTGTCAAAACAACTGTCATTTAATACAGCCAAATATCTGCCCCAACTGTTTTTATCCACTCAACACTGACCCCGCCCAACAGATATGGCCTCAGATATAGCTTGGATAATATTTTCATGAGAATCTAATCCTTTTCTTGTGAATAAACACACATCTGGTTGTATCAGTTGAGAGATTAAAATTTGCATCATTACATCTGGAATTCAAAAATATAAAAGTATCTACCAAAGATCTGAGATTTGACACTGGGATTAGGATTTATTTGAAGATTATTTGGTATTAAAGATGATTATGATATGCTGAGCTCACCGTCCAACCGTAGACACCGATGGCCCAACAGTGAGGTCCTCTGTCATATCTGTGTATTATTGCCTCTCATGTAATACTTGAAGAACTTAAATCCAGGCAGCAATTGCAGAGGCTGTAAGCTGATGGACCTGAGCTGCAGATTGATTCAGTTCTTATCCACTCTTTTCCATCCAACCCCCACCCCCCAAAGTACTCATGTTGCCATTGATAGGAAAATAAAAACAAATTCTCGTACAATAATAATAATTTTCATTTTAATAATGGTATCATGGAATAATATTTTTAATCAGTGTTTGGAAATATAATACTTTTCGAGGTCACAGCATAAATGCATGTTGGATCTGTTGTCACAGAGAACAAAACAGACAAATCTACAGTATATCATGTGCCGGCCTGAATCCTGTGTAGGAACAAGTGTTCAGGTTATTCTGTAAGCTACTGTAAGCTTTGCTTCTCCATCCACCAAAACACATACTTAAGGATTGACACAGACTTAACAGTATGGTTTCAAAATAGCAAATACATTTATTCCTTAGATATAAGTACATAACACAACAGTCAACAAAGTATATATGGTATTAGACAACATTTTAATCATATAAGAAATGGGTGTGGGAAATTCAGCCAAAAATGACTTGAAAAATAATCTTATGGCATGGTTCAGCTCTGCTTCTCTTCTGTTGCTAAAGCCATGAAGTCCAGCGTAGTTATCTACATGATTATGTCTATTTGGAGATTAAGTTCTACTCAAAACTCCAGGAAGTTGGTGACAATAGCTGCGTTGTAAATGAGGTCTGAGATATAGCCCATAGAAGTCTGAGGCCCCGTCTGTGGGTGGTGGTGATGGTGGTGGTGGTGGTGGTGAAGTCCCTGGGATCCGTCCCAGTACACCTGCGGGGGGTGGGACGGGACCACTTGGTCCACTGACGTATGGCTCCTGCAGCCTCTGGTGAGTCCTCCATAGATGGACTGACCTCCGGCCGGCCCTGGGGGCACAGGGGGCGGTTTGACGCCCGAGCCCTCAGGCCTGTGGCTCTGGGAGGTTGGGGTGTGCTGGTGGTGGGGTGGCCTGTGGCTCTGGGAGGTTGGGGTGTGCTGGTGGTGGGGTGGCCTGTGGCTCTGGGAGGTTGGGGTGTGCTGGTGGTGGGGTGGCCTGTGGCTCTGGGAGGTTGGGGTGTGCTGGTGGTGGGGTGGCCTGTGGCTCTGGGAGGTTGGGGTGTGCTGGTGGTGGGGTGGCCTGTGGCTCTGGGAGGTTGGGGTGTGCTGGTGGTGGGGTGGCCTGCTGTGGTGCTGTGGGATGAGACCAGAGAGGGAGACGGGGAAGGTGCCCATGTGGTTCAACTTCCTCTGAGGGTCCTCCTCCCAGGGAAGCGTCTCAGAGAGTTTATATGGAGACTGGGGAGGGTGGGGGTGGTGATGGTTTGGGTGGTGATGGGGGTGGACGGCTGGTGAAGACGAGGAGCAGAAGCCAGGGTTGCTGCAGAGCTGGAGCCAGTCGGAGAACATCTGTTGACCTTCATCCAAGGGCTGATTCTGCTCGGAACGGAATAGACCACCGATGGTGGTGGCGGTGTGGAAGGTGGAGGAGGTGGTGTGTCCGGGGGAGGGCACTTGGATTATGTGCTGGTTGGTCTCTGGATCTCCCCGAGCCCCCAGGATGGTTTTGGATGACCTCGGGAGCCTGACAGTCTTGATACTTCTGGCTCTTCGGTTCTGGAACCACACCTACGGAATGGAATACTGTTACACATTCTACTTTCTTATACCACCTGACCCCGCCTTTAAAAAGGGCTTCAAGTTGGTTTCATCCTGTAAATAACTTTTATCAATGCTTGAAATGCGGACGACCATATCAGGGAAGAGAAAGGTTCAACACCCAGTGGTGTTGAGGTTTGGTTCTTCTTTAGACAGACTGTACTGTAGCCTATAGACAACACATTGTGGGACCTAGTCATACGTATTGGAGGAAAGAATCAACGAGGGAGATTAGTAAAGGCCTGAATAGGTATTTAGTAGCCAGATTTATTGTAATGTTGTGGCGGCCCTCGCGCTCCTGCGACCGCTGTTAATTGGTTTGTTAATTGGTTTGTTAATTAACACACCCACCTGTATCTTGCTCTCGGGCAGGTGTGTGTGCTCGGCCAGGCGCTCGCGCAGCGTGATGTCTGGGTACGGCGTCACAGCGAACGCCTGCTCCAGCTCAGACAGCTGCACGCGGCTGAAGATTGTCCTTTTGCGCTTCCTCTGGCCCTCCACACTGCCCGCGCGCTGCGGCTCTAGAATAATCAACACAACATGAGGGAAAACAAACATTTGGTTTGTTACGTAACGTAATAACAAAAATAATATCGTCTATTCTGCACGCTTGGTTTGTGAAATAAAAAAATAGGAAAAAAACTAGGCCTATTGTGGATTCTGGAAAAGTATCACAAATGGAAATATTTGGAAGAGAAAGAATGGTGTCCATGAAATGTAATGTATTATATTAGTAGTAATAATAACAATGATAACAATCATAATAATAATAATTACTATTATTGTTATTATTATTATTAAAATCCAAGTTGTTGCAAGAATATATTATTATTTAATCAGGCTAATCAGGCTAAAAACCTATCTGACATACCTTTATTTTCTCCAAAGAACCCGTTCAACTCCAATTCTTTATGCTTGCTGTTGAGTAATGAGGAGTTGGATTCCATGAAGAGAGCCATCACAGTTTAAATATCCACTGTGTGTCTCTTCCCTGGACCTGCTGAGAATGATATGAGGGCTCGACTGGAAGTGGGTCACTTATAGCGGGGTTGTTACTCACGCCCACCATCCCGCCCAGTCGTTGTTGTTGGCTGGTGGGGCCCAACCCCCCTGTAGGCCCTCCGAGTCTCTAATCCCCTAACCCTGCATGGATGAGGTCGCTGTGAGTCTTGGGCCAGAGAAATGACGTGTGCATCAGTGTGTTTCCCTGTGGTCTGTGTGGAGGACTAGCCTCTCTCTCAGGATAGGGGGTCTCTAGAAGAGGATAGGGGTCTCTAGAAGAGGATAGGAGGGTATCTAGAAGAGGATAATATAAGAGGATCGGGGGGTATCTAGAAGAGGATAGGAGGGTCTCTAGAAGAGGATAGGGGTATCTAGAAGAGGATAGCGGTCCCTAGAAGAGGATAGGGGTCCCTAGAAGAGGATAGGAGGGTCTCTAGAAGAGGATAAGAGGGTCTCTAGAAGAGGATCGGGGGGTATCTAGAAGAGGATAGGAGGGTCTCTAGAAGAGGATCGGGGGGTATCTAGAAGAGGATAGGAGGGTCTCTAGAAGAGGATAGGGGTCCCTAGAAGAGGATAGGGGTCCCTAGAAGAGGATCGGGGGTATCTGGAAGAGGATAGGGGTATCTTGAAGAGGATATGGGTATCTAGAAGAGGATAGGGGTATCTTGAAGAGGATAGGGGTCCCTAGAAGAGGATAGGGGGGTCTCTAGAAGAGGATAAGAGGGTCTCTAGAAGAGGATCGGGGGGTATCTAGAAGAGGATAGGAGGGTCTCTAGAAGAGGATAGGGGTATCTAGAAGAGGATAGGGGTATCTAGAAGAGGATAGGGGTCTCTAGAAGAGGATAAGAGGGTCTCTAGAAGAGGATAGGGGTATCTAGAAGAGGATAGGGGTATCTAGAAGAGGATAGGGGGGTATCTAGAAGAGGATATGGGTATCTAGAAGAGGATATGGGTATCTAGAAGAGGATAGGGGTCCCTAGAAGAGGATAGGGGGTATCTGGAAGAGGATATGGGTATCTAGAAGAGGATAGGGGTATCTTGAAGAGGATAGGGGTATCTTGAAGAGGATAGGGGTATCTAGAAGAGGATAGGGGTCCCTAGAAGAGGGTAGGGGGCTATCTAGAAGAGGATAGGGGGGTCTCTAGAAGAGGATAGGAGGGTCTCTAGAAGAGGATATGGGTATCTAGAAGAGGATATGGGTATCTAGAAGAGGATAGGGGTATCTAGAAGAGGATAGGGGTCCCTAGAAGAGGATAGGGGGGTCTCTAGAAGAGGATAGGGGGGTCTCTAGAAGAGGATAGGGGTCCCTAGAAGAGGATAGGGGGTATCTGGAAGAGGATAGGGGGGTCTCTAGAAGAGGATAGGGGGTATCTGGAAGAGGATAGGGGTATCTTGAAGAGGATATGGGTATCTAGAAGAGGATAGGGGGTATCTGGAAGAGGATAGGGGTATCTTGAAGAGGATAGGGGTATCTAGAAGAGGATAGGGGTCCCTAGAAGAGGATAGGGGGCTATCTAGAAGAGGATAGGGGTCTCTAGAAGAGGATAGGAGGGTATCTAGAAGAGGATAGGAGGGTCTCTAGAAGAGGATAGGGGTCTCTAGAAGAGGATAGGGGGGTCTCTAAAAGAGGATAGGGGTATAGAAGAGGATAGGGGGTCTCTAGAAGAGGATAGGGGGTATCTAGAAGAGGAGACAAATCATGAAATCAATGGTTTCACACAATTACATTGGACCAAAAATATTGACAATGTAGCTTCAATGTGGAATTCTGTTTAGAAAAGAGGTTTGTGAGCCGTGAATTCACATTCCTCTTCTCCTTGGATTGACTTTATGCTGGTCGCTATAGATTGTTATTATTGATTATTATTATTATTAATACTAATAAAGATGTATTCCTGAACATACGTGTGTTAATGACACAAACAGCGCACACAAGAAGTCCAAATGGGTTCCAAGAAAACACATGATAATCATCATTTAATGGTTCTACACCCTTATCCCTTGGATAATTGATAGTTATATTGACTCGTTCACGCAGAAGTTCAATTCCTTGGATGCTATTCAAAAAAGCTTTGTAATAAATGTGTTTTCATTTGTATGTCACAATAGCCTCTAGGTTTCAGTCGTAAACAGTGAAGAACAGCCAAATGCAGATTACAATCACAGAGGCGTTTTTCGACAGATTTAGTTTTATTAGACTAACACAATTATGATCTTAATCTCAATTATGATCTGAGCTCAGGAGAACACAGTAGGCCCTGTCTCATTAACGCTGTTCATTGCACGTGTCTCAAATGGAAAAAAAAAAAAAAAGAAAAAGCTGGGCTATACAGCCTAAACATTGGATATATATTTATACATATTTTGTTTGAATTTATTTAACTAACTTTTTCTAATTTCCTGATTGTAACCTATGAGCTACACACCCCATGTGTGTTAAAGGGGTTTAACACAATCTCCTATTGACTCTATTGATGATAAATGAATACAATACGGTAGGCCTATAACAAATACAATACGGTAGGCCTATAACGAATACAATACGGTAGGCCTATCGAAAAATATATATATTTCTCCCTGTTTGCAATACAAAGGCACATTTCAGGCCAAAACAAAATAACAAATAGTCAACCCAAAAAATGCTGTCATAAAAGGAATAAGCTTGAGGACCTATATTTTATATTTTCAATTCATACAAGTCAACAGCAAGTCAACCTAAACAGACACAAATAGACTATAGTTTCCCTCAATGTGGCGAGACACACGCACATCACCGCAGCCTTCAGTAATTCACTCCTTCTGCCACCAGGGGGCGCTCTCTTCTATGTAGAGCAGGGAATTGAGTCGTTCTCTTGCGGCCCTTCACTCAAACTTCCGCAGGTGGTTGTAGAGGGACTGGACGTAGGTGAACACACACATGGGGTCTGGTTTTCGCCCCATGATCATCATGTCTTCCACTTCGATCAGACGGTCACAGCCCGCCTTCGCCCTGAGGAGCACACAGTGATGGATTGGATTATTGGTACATGAGACATGGTACACATCAGATCAGATGTGTTTTGGTTCTGGTTATTGATTATGTTTGTGTTGTAGACTGGGTTAGATAGTGTGTGTGTGTGTGTGTGTGTGTGTGTGTGTTTCTCTCTGGGGAGAGATTAGGCATTTGAAATGTGGAGTAAAGCGGAGGAGGGAGGAGGGAGGGGAGGAGGGAGGGGAGGAGGGAGGAGGGAGGGGAGGAGGGAGGAGGGAGGGGAGGAGGGAGGGGAGGAGGAAGGAGGGAGGAGAGAGGAGGGAGGATGGAGGAGGGAGGGGAGGAGGGAGGAGGGAGGAGAGAGGAGGGAGGGGAGGAAACAGCTGGGTGTTCAGAGAGGAGGAGGACTGGAGTCCATCCAGGAGACACATTACTGAACAGGTGTGGATGACAGTGTACATACATTGAGGCAAACAGGCACACAGAGAACTCTTATCCAAGGCCCAGTTCAACAAGATGAGTGGTGGATCCTCCTGGTAGGCCACTGTAGGTTCTTATTGCAGGACTGTTGAGGTATCTGTGTGTGTGTGTGTGTGTGTGTGCGTGCGTGCGTGCGTGCGTGCGTGCGTATCGTAGTGAGTGTGCACAGAGACTTTATGGTAAAGATCTCCTATAGATTCCTGAGTTGTTCAGAGTTGTCATGTGGACGGCGTGTGTCTGCGTGATGGACACACAACCAGTGTTTTAGGAGCAGGTCAGAGGACTTGAATGCCCTTTGACCTTTACATCATCTATAGCTGAGCAGCCAAGCAAATGGAAAATACTATACTATACTATACTATACTATATTATACTATACTATATTATACTATACTATACTATACTATACTATATTATACTATACTATACTATACTATACTATACTATATTATGCTATACTATACTATGCTATGCTATGCTATGCTATGCTATGCTATGCTATGCTATACCCCTGAAGGGCTATAACAGAGTCATATGATCTAACGGAGGGTTATTATTGTGCTATTGTATTAACTATTTACTCATTATGGTTTTATTTTACTCTGCACTATTCATTATTAATTATTAGCTCTTATTAATATCAGACGGGAAATGAGGGTTAAGTATTTAGGACTAAGTATTTAGTGTTTAGCTCATGCTAGAGTTGGTTAGGCTTTAGTTAACCTAGACCCAGCGGTGGCTCTTACTCTGCCGTTCCGAAGGCCAGCTCAAAGTTGTGTTTGCGGGCGGCCGGGGACAGGGAGGCGTAGTCGAACGCCGAGGGGAAGAAGGAGTGGACCAGCGCGCAAAAGGCCAGGCCGTCGCTCCAACTGGACGAGAAGTTCTGCAGCTCTACACTCTGCAACAACGGAGGGAGGGGATGATGAGACACCACACACTCATAAGAGAGAGAGAGAGAGAGAGAGAGAGAGAGAGAGAGAGAGAGAGAGAGAGAGAGAGAGAGAGAGAGAGAGAGAGAGAGACAGAGAGACAGAGAGAGAGACAGAGAGAGAGAGACAGAGAGAGAGACAGAGAGAGAGAGAGAGAGAGAGAGAGAGAGACAGAGAGTGCCTGTGTATGTGCGTGCAGGCCAAGAGAACAGGAATTAGATTAAACAATAGAAAAATAAATCACACCATAATTCACTGATTGTCCATTCCAACCTCTGCCTGGGCAGACAGGAGTCAGATCATTACTGTGAGGGCAGCATCTGTTGCTAGGGAACCAACCCTCTGCTGGGATAATGGTTGAAGCGTATACAGCACTGGTGAAACCTGCAGACTATGGTGTCAACATTCTAGTGGCCGTTGGTCTCCACACAGACCCAGCATGTGGTCACCTGG
>NC_140274.1:1264282-1266782 GCF_964030765.1 Micromesistius poutassou | reverse complement strand
GTGATAATGAGAGAATAACTTGTTATCTTGACATAACCAACATGGTCCTGTCAGAATAATAACTAAATGAATACTTTATCTCAGGATCACAGACGTTTAACCGATCAGATCGCAACCTCAATAAACTTCACCGTAGTTGACTGATATGAAAGTTGTCCCTAATGGAGAGTTACATTTTAAAATGTGGTTTTGATTAAATAGAAGTAAATGCATTCATCTGTACAGTTGTTCACCTTCTGCAATCATTGCTCTCCTCGTCTCACCAGTGCGGTCAAGTGTGCCGCCATTCGCAAACACTGCAAAGTGACATTGAGCAAGACAGCAATGTCTGACGTGAAGCCCTCACAGTGAAGTACAAGATGGACTAGTACACATGTTTAAGATCTGGTCATCTCCCCCCGGATGAGAACAAGAGTACTGTGGGGGAGAGCTTGTCTCACCCCCTGCCTCCCAGACAGCGGGTTTGACCGCTGGCTGTTTGGGCCTTTCCCCACTGGGACCAGAGAGAGCTTTTGTTCCTTAAGTTAATAACCTGAGGCTCTACATACTTCTGCTCTAACCCATCTCAGCAGGGGCCCGGTCACGCTCTGTGGAGGGGTGAGTGTTACTGTGGAGGGGTGAGTGTTAGTGTGGAGGGGTGAGTGTTAGTGTGGAGGGGTGAGTGTTAGTGTAGAGGGGTGAGTGTTAGTGTAGAGGGGTGAGTGTTAGTGTAGAGGGGTGAGTGTTAGTGTGGAGGGGTGAGTGTTAGTGTAGAGGGGTGAGTGTTAGTGTAGAGGGGTGAGTGTTAGTGTGGAGGGGTGAGTGTTAGTGTGGAGGGGTGAGTGTTAGTGTGGAGGGGTGAGTGTTAGTGTGGAGGGGTGAGTGTTAGTGTGGAGGGGTGAGTGTTAGTGTGGAGGGGTGAGTGTTAGTGTGGAGGGGTGAGTGTTAGTGTGGAGGGGTGAGTGTTAGTGTAGAGGGGTGAGTGTTAGTGTGGAGGGGTGAGTGTTAGTGTAGAGGGGTGAGTGTTAGTGTAGAGGGGTGAGTGTTAGTGTGGAGGGGTGAGTGTTAGTGTGGAGGGGTGAGTGTTAGTGTGGAGGGGTGAGTGTTAGTGTGGAGGGGTGAGTGTTAGTGTAGAGGGGTGAGTGTTAGTGTGGAGGGGTGAGTGTTAGTGTGGAGGGGTGAGTGTTAGTGTGGAGGGGTGAGTGTTAGTGTAGAGGGGTGAGTGTTAGTGTAGAGGGGTGAGTGTTAGTGTAGAGGGGTGAGTGTTAGTGTGGAGGGGTGAGTGTTAGTGTGGAGGGGTGAGTGTTAGTGTGGAGGGGTGAGTGTTAGTGTGGAGGGGTGAGTGTTAGTGTGGAGGGGTGAGTGTTAGTGTGGAGGGGTGAGTGTTAGTGTGGAGGGGTGAGTGTTAGTGTGGAGGGGTGAGTGTTAGTGTGGAGGGGTGAGTGTTAGTGTGGAGGGGTGAGTGTTAGTGTGGAGGGGTGAGTGTTAGTGTGGAGGGAGAGAGAGAGGGTGAGACCTTGGCTCAGAGCGGGACTCTGTGTTCTCCCTGCTGGCTGGTGCTGCCCTGTCAGAATGAAAGCCCTCCAGCTGGCTGAGCTCACCTTGCTAGTCCACCGGAGTTATTAACCTGTTTCCACGGCGATGATGACGGAGCCGGCCTATTGTCTGGAAGTTATTAGGAGAGCCAACCAGGGGAACACACACACACACACACACACACACACACACACACACACACACACACACACACACACACACACACACACACACACACACACACATGTACACACTCACATATTTAGGTCAAAATCAAGAGATTTATTTAAACTCATCTCATCATATGGGTACAATGAATAAAGTGAAATCATTTTTATTTTGCTTCTAGGAGGTCACATAAATAAACACCTTATTTACAAGTTTAACAGATCTTTTACAATTTAAACATTGTCAAATCTGTGCCCTGTTGATTTAAGTTGGTGGGTATTATGTATGCAAAGATGTGTACATTAGCAGGAATGTAGAACAATGGATCACGGATGTTAAAGCACTGTTATGTTTACGTGACCGTGATAATCATTTTGGCCAAAATTGTGCAGCCCTAACGCACACACACACACACACACACACACACACACACACACACACACACACACACACACACACACACACACACACACACACACACACACACACACACACACACTCCTTTCTATTCTCTCCCCTTTTTCTCATGGCTGTAATGGGAGTCAGTGTGTGTGTGTGTGTGTGTGTGTGTGTGTGTGTGTGTGTGTGTGTGTGTGTGTGTGTGTGTGTGTGTGTGTGTGTGTGTGTGTGGGTGTACATACTGAAGTTTCTTCATTGTGCTAGAGAGAGAGAGAGAGAGAGAGAGAGAGAGACATCTCCCTCACTCTATTTATCCTAACCCTATCAATCTGTATGAAATGCACACAATATCTTTGAGGCTCACTCTGGCCCAACAGGGCCAGATGGCGTGCACTCTGTCCCTTCATAACTATAACTG
>NC_140274.1:1256782-1259282 GCF_964030765.1 Micromesistius poutassou | reverse complement strand
TCATGAAGTGTTACATGATATATATATCATGTAACACATGAAGTGTTACATGATATATATATATCATGTAACTCATGAAGTTACATGATATATATATCATGTAACTTCATGTGGTCATGATATATATATCATGTAACTTCATGTGTTACATGATATATATATCATGTAACACATGAAGTTACATGATATATATATCATGACCACATGAAGTGTTATATATAAGTTATATATATATATAAGTGATATATATCATGTAACACTTGATGTGTTACATGATATATATCATGTAACACTTGATGTGTTACATGATATATATCATGTAACACATGAAGTGTTATATATAAGTGATATATATCATGTAACACTTGATGTGTTACATGATATATATCATGTAACACTTGATGTGTTACATGATATATATCATGTAACACATGAAGTGTTATATATAAGTGATATATAACATGTAACACTTGATGTGTTACATGATATATATCATGTAACACATGAAGTGTTATATATAAGTGATATATATCATGTAACACTTGATGTGTTACATGATATATATCATGTAACACATGAAGTGTTATATATAAGTGATATATAACATGTAACACTTGATGTGTTACATGATATATATATCATGTAACACATCAAGTGTTACATGATATATATATCATGTAACACTTGATGTGTTACATGATATATATCACCACATCACAGCTGTAGTGCAGCCTGTGAGCAGGAGGACACTCACGCTGGCCCTGCTGGACAGGGCGAAGGTGGCCCTGCTGGAGAAGCGCGCCGTACCAGGGCCGTCGCCGACGCCCGCAACGCTGGTCACCGTGGAGGTCACTCTGGGGCCCGGCAGGGGGCCCACGGGCTCCGGGTGTGACGAGGAGCCGGGCGGCAGGGTGCCGGTCGGGCCCCTGGGACACGCGCCGCCCCGGGCGGGGACCTGGCCCTTCCTGGGGGCCGCCTCTGTCCCCTGGTGGTGGGGGTCCGGCGTCCCGGCGTCGCCGTGGGGGCCCCTGTGGTCGTGGTGCTGCGGGCCGGGCTGAGCGGCGCCGTTGCTGTGATGGCCGCCGCGGGCGGGGCCGTCGGGGCGGGCGGAGGCGGCGCCGGAGACGCCGCGGTGCTCACACGTCGCCCCCGCCAGCAGCTCCACCTGCCGGGCGAGGGCGTCCAGCTGGGCCCGCAGCGTCTGGTTCTCCTGCTGGAGCTGGGCCACGGCCCGGGCCAGCGGGGCCCCCGCCCGGCCCAGCCGCTGCTCCACGCCCAGCTTGAAGGCGCTGACGTCCCGGTGGATCTCACAGATGGCGCCCCGCAGCGTGTCCTCGTAGCGGGCCAGCGCAGCGCACACCGTCTCCCCGCCCCCCGGGCCCGAGGGAGGAGGAGGAGGAGGAGGAGGAGGAGGAGGAGGCGCGGCCTGGTGGAGGGCTGCTCCTACGTTCTCCATGGCTGCTGGTGGCGCCGCTACGACCGGGACCCGGGGCATGGGCCCTGCTGGGGCTCCTGGTCCAGGTGGAGGTCCGGGGCCCTTCAGTAGAGGAGCAGCGTTGGGATGGGGTCAGGGGGGGCCCGGGGGGGGTCGGGGGGGCCCGGGGGCGCAGGGGGGTGGGGCGGGTCAGAGGTTTCTCCGTTCTCCTTTCCTTTTAAGGCAGCTGTCGGCTCCGCGATGATTCAGAGGGCCGGGAAAGAGGCAAGTCTTTGCTTTCTAGGCACAGCTCCTCTCTCTCTCTCTCTCTCTCTCTCTCTCTCTCTCTCTCACTCTCTCTCGCTCTCTCTCTCTCACTCTCTCTCTCTATCCCCCTCGTTCTCTAGCTCTCCCTCTCTGGTGAAAGTTTGTGGTGAAAGTTTGTGGCTTGTGGCTTGCAAATGCCAATCAGGAGTCTTGACATATCTCAACACATAGTCCAAGTAGAGTCCTCGGTAGAGTCCTGTTACCAAGAATAAACAAACCAAAACACATCAGGAAAATCAAATCAGTTAGAAAATACTTGATTAGTTTGTGCTGCGCTCCAAATAGCAGGATCTAAAACAAACGTCCTGACAATCGTTCAGAAATGGATTCAACAAACCCCTAAAAACTACATTTACAAAACACACAAGCAGATTGAAGGCATGGAAGCTGAGCAACATGTAACAGCAGCCCTGCTGAGGGAAGTGAGTCCACAGAGAGAGAGAGGAAAGACACAAGATGTGTTTGAGGCCAGCTTGGCTTTGAGGTGCCATAAAACAAATGGGAGGTGAGGTCATCTGCACTGCGTCACACAGCTGCCAATCTGCACACTACCCTGCCTCACTGTCTATGAATGTATGGCCCACATTTGTGATGATACATGTGTGTGTGTGTGTGTGTGTGTGTGTGTGCGTGTGTGTCTGTGTGTGTCTGTGTGAGTTTGTGTGAGTTTTTGTGTGTGTGTGTGTGTGTGTGTGTGTTTGTCTGTGTTAGTTTGCGTGTGCGTGTGTGTGTGTGCCTGTGTTTGTCCAAGCATGTCTG